>NW_022196894.1:31590726-31645037 GCF_008632895.1 Mastomys coucha | reverse complement strand
ATGTCCCTTGGGCACAACCTGCTCACTCGGGCTGTGATTCCAGCCACAGGCATGGTGCCTGGCCACTCCCTGCTTATTTTGTCTCTCGATCTGAAGGCAGGCTCAGCCACGGGTGCCCAGGGTTGTCTGTGGTACATGGCCACAGGGAGGGTCAAGCCATTCAGAATGCTTGAGAGCACAGCTAACCAGCCGCAACTGCAGGCTCTACGAGCACCAGCTCACTTCATTATCAGCCCAGCCAGACGTTTGTGGGGGAAATCCGCCAAAAGAAAATCACACACTTGTGCTCCTCCGCCAAGGAGTAACACTGCCTGTACCGCCACTTGTTTCTGCTTGGTGACCGACTTTCCCCAGATGCCTGCCTGGCTCTTCAGCCCCAGTGATAACACAGCTGTTATCCAGCAAGTCCTAACAGCTAACGGCAGGCTTGCCTGTGCTCCAGGCAGCAATGCGGCTTGACTCTTGCAACTGGCCTTTGTTGCGTGAAGAACAGAGCGGAGGATGGTCATCAGGGCTGTGACCTGACCCAGAGCTGAGCCAGTGTCTGTACCCTAGACAACCTCTACATTCCATCCCGCTCTATTGGGTCTATTATCAGCATAAACAGAGCAGAAAAATCCAAAGCCCCCACGCTTGCTTCGGGCATCCCTATCTAGGTCGACTCCTTTCCATCCTATTTGCCTTTTGATTACAGCCTGTTTAATGCAGCAGTTCCCACAGTCCTGGTCTATGAAGCATTGTTTGGGAGATGCTCTGTGGAGGACCATAGTCACGTGGAGAAGGACACACACCACATTCCCTTTTGAGCAAACTATAGCATGCTCAAGGCTTGGAAGGCGCTGTTGCGTCTAGACCCAGCACCAGGTCTGTCTCCTTCCCCACTGTCACTCTGCAATCTCTAAACTTGCTCAGACTGAATCAGTGATGTCACTTTTTTGTGGACTACTTAACTTTTCCTTCACCGATCCTCTCTCCCTCCCCCACAACCACTAATAGCCGCATTTCATAGCTAGTGTTTTGGTGACTGATAGTACAAGTTCTGATTGACAGCTAGGCTGTATAGATGGGATAGGCTGGACAGTGAGTGGCACAAGAGGCTGCCTAGGGAGGGGCTGCCTGACGAAAGACAGACCTGGGGTTGAGGATAGAAAAGCAGTCCCTTACCTTTTAGAGCTGCAAGCGTCTGGGCAGGTTGGGCACTTCTCACACGTCTCCCCAAAGGCTCCAGGCTCTGTGCATTGGCACTGCCCACAGACACAACGGCCTCGATCACTGCAGATCTGCCCATCCTTGGCCCTGCATGTGCTGACGTCTGTTGAGCAGTTACAATTGTCTCCAATGTAACCTGCATGGCATTTGCATTCTCCGCAGTGACACTCCCCGTGGCCTAAAAGGACACACACGTGCATCAGTCAGGATCTGCTGGTCTTCATATTTGATGAACACATACCCCCAGTGCCTGCCATGTGCCAGGGAGAGGAATCCCACAGAGACCGAGGCACGGACTTTTTCACAGAACCTTCGAGGGCCTGATGAGGCCACAGAATAACACATGTGACCTGGCAGGGGATAGACTGGTGCTTTCAAATGGTCCAGTCCCTGGCCAAGCCATGACACAAAACCAGAAAAGCTTCCTGATTCAGTTGATGTGTGAAAATAGTCTCCCAAATATGTCCACACCAGAAACTGAATATTGGGAGGCAAAACTACCGATGAGGTTAAGCAGAGCCGCGTCTTCCAGATGTTCCAGCTGGGCCCTAAACCTACCAACAAGGTTCTCGCAACATGAGCAGGGGCTTGTGGTGACTACAGAAGGTGACTAAGGGACATCAGAAGCAAGACACTCTGCAGCTGGCTTGTAAGATAACCAAGAAATGCAAGGAAACACTGCTCTAGAAGCTGGGGAGACCTAGCGCTCCAGGGGGTGTGAGAGAGTACAACCATGTAGGCACCCTGACTTCAGCCAGAGGAAACAAACTTGGACTTTCTGACCCCCGGCAGCTTGAATGCATAAAACATATGGTGATTCATTACAGGCCCAAGCAAAACCAAGCCTGGCCACACTTCCTGAGTTCTAGTGAGATGCTGACTTCCAGCTCTGACCCTGAGGCCCTGCCATTGGGGATGGGGGGAGGTGGGTGGGGGTGAGGGAGGGCCGCAAAGCCTCAGCCCTCGCCAGCACTCAAGTATTCTTACTTGTATTCATGCCTGGCACTGACTGTGGTGCCATCAGCTCCATCCATTCTCACAGTAACCCACGAGACAGGCATATTACTCATTTCATGAGACATGATATTGGGTGATGGTGCCACACTCCTTTAATCCCTGCACTTAGGAGGCAGAGACAGGTGGATCTCTGAGTTTGAGACCAGCTTGGTCTATAGAGTCAGTTTCAGGACAGCCTGGACTACACAGAGAGACCCTGTCTTAATGATCCCCTGCCCCCAAAGGCAGAATCTTGAAAAATGAAACTGACTCATAGAAGAAGAGACGGCTCACAGAAGGTCACCCAGCTAGCTGCAGTGAAGTCCAAAGAGACAGCTCGGTGTATCTGGTCTAAACTCCTGCTCTGCTGTCTCCCACAGCAGGCTTGGCCATCATGACAACCCATCCCTTGCTGGATGGGTCCTATCCGCAGCCTGTCAGGGAGGAGGTATAATAGAAATTAAATTATACTGCAAACTGTCATGTGCTTGCCAAAAGCAGACTCTGAGGATAGAAGCAGGTCTTCTTCCAATGTCCTCCGAAACTGTCCTGAGCAGGCTAGGCCTCTGGTCCTGTGATAGCACACATAGCTAAGGGTATTATGGACATTGTGCCCTTGAGAACTGGAAGGTCAACCATCTCCAACAGAGGTTTCTGTTTACCCAATGGTATAAAAATGCCAAGCACCCCTCTATGCCTGGCACTCTCATTTGGGAGCCCCAACAATCTGTCTCAGCAGGGCTTCCCAGGTTGTTTCAGGGGGATGTTGAAAGCAACAGATTTGATCCTTGTTCTCTCTTGCTTGTTCTCTGTATTGGGCTCCCCAGTCACCTCTGTTGGATAGCCAAAGTGCCCAATCTGATGATGGTTTTGCTGTCTATCTGTGACTTGTTGCTTGTTCTTTTGCTTGCTAGATCCTTAGCAAATGCAGTCAATCAAAACAAGAAGTATGGCTACTGTAGATTGTTGTTAAGAACAGGGATGCATTGCCTCAAGGTTCTGCAGGCATCGAGGGCAGTGTCACCATCCCTGCCTGAGCTAGGTGTGGCTATCTGCTGAGCACAAGTGTCCTGAAAAGTACGGACACTAGGTCCGCTGGGGATCTCAATTTTCCGGTGCTATAAATGACTCACTCTTCCTAAGGTTCATTTTCATTTGTGTGTCTCTCTGAGGAGTTACATGTATGTGTGGATGGGAGTCCACTGGTCCATCGCAGCCCTTGGAGATGGACTTGGCAGGCTGTTGTAAGCCTCCTGACATGCCTGCTGGGAATTGGAGTTTGTTCTGCAAGAACAGCAAGTGTTCCTAACCACTGAACTAACACTCTCTCTCCCTCTCCCTCTTCCTCTCCCTCTCTCTCTCTCTCCCTCTGTCCCTCTCCCTCTCCCTCTCCCTCTCTCTCTCTCTCTCTCTCTTTCTCTCTCTCTCTCTTTCTCTTTCTCTCTCTCTCTGTGGCCCATTTTAAAGGCTGACTGTTTTAGCAGTGTATCTTCCTCCTTGGTGCATGTTGCTAAGGCTGACATCATCAAGAAAAACAGGAGATTGAATGTACTGAATGTTCACCCATTGGTAAATTCAAGACTGAAGAGCAGAGCTTTGGATGTCATCACAGTGGGGCTCAGCAGTGAATCCACCTCCACTTTGGAGTCAGTTATTCTAACACTGGATCCCAGCATGCTCCTGACCACTAATGAGTCTTGCTCCACAATATAGGTTAGGACCTAACTTTAGAAAGGCTAACACTTCCTGGACCTCCTCTTCTGGTTTAAATGCTCTGCAGTGCCCACAACCTATAAGAAACAGGAGAGAGGACCATCTGGAGTGTCCCCGAGTCCTAACACTCCTTCATAAGATAGTGTCTCCAGTCACTCTGTGGCTCCAAGCCACAGGGCATTTCACAGGCTGTGCTGAGGCATACGGCCAGGCCTCTGGGAAGGGAAGAATGCCAGGCAGGCTAAGAGGAGGCAGAGGAATTCGGCCCACACCACACAGTAGCTGGCATGTGATGCGGCTACCACAGGAACACGCCCGACAAGGTCACAGTCACAGGGGATTCAGGATGACAACTGCCTCTCCACCAGCATGTGGCCAGAGCAATGGCAACCTCCCACATGAGTCTTCAAAGATAAAATGGATCTAATATACACAAACCCCTCACTTCTGCCCCAGGGACTGTGTTGGTCAAGAGCCTAGCTTAAATTGAAGTAGTTCATGGCTAGAGGCAACCTTCATCCAACATTTCTTCATAGGAAATATGCAGAAATGGTAAAGACTGCACCGTGAGTATCCAGACACTTGCCCATACTCTGCCAGTCAGCACCACATGTGGCTTTATCATATCTATCCATTCATTGTGTATATCGTTAAAAATGAATCTCAGAGTCAACTTTAGGGGGCAAGTTTCTGTTTTCATTTTCTGTTTAGAGATATGCATTTACTCAGTTGCCCAACCTGCCTTGAACTCATACAATACTCCAGGCAGGCCTTGGAGTCCCGATCCTCTCACCTCGGTTACCTGAGTAGCTGGTTCAGCCAGAGAACAATATACGAGATGGCTCTGACCCTCTCCAATAGCTCACACATCACAATCCTCCAGAAAGCAAGGCTATAAGAGGCACAGAAAGCATGGCTGGTGCTGTATTTTCCAACTTGAGGAACTGTAAGCTGAGATCTAACTTCCTTTCTGCCTCTGGTTTAGGCAGCACTGCAAAGCGATCCACATATAATTTCAAACAGTATCCCAAAACATTGACATTTTAGAGATGTATATTACTCCATGGGTGGGTTTGGGGTGCAGTGTGTGTGTTGGAGTGGGGGGGAAGAAAGCCTTGCAAAGATGTTCTTGCCGTAGAACAGGCATGCTCAGCAGCGGTACCTGGAGCTCTATACTCCCAACCACGATGGGTGAGCAGCAAGGAAGCCCTATCTACTTACGAGCACATCTGATATCTTGCAGGCCCCAGAGCTCCAAACACCCAGCCCAAGACCACTGTAGCTGAGTGGGCTCCAGATGCAGAGAGCGAGCGAGCCTAGGGAAAGAGTCGGTGGAAGATGGCACATGAGAGGCCACCACAGGCTCTGGGAGGGAACAAGACCCACCAGAGTCACAATGTGTCCAGAAAGCATCTGCCACCCCCAGTGCAGCCCAGAAACGACAGGCAAATAAAGCGGCTGCAGAGGGGAGTGCGAAGAGCCCAGTCTACCTGAGAGAGAGCTGGGAACAGGCGAGGGGTGCTGGGATACAGCAAACCCCTCTTTACAGGTGGCCAAAGCAAACGCAAAGAAAACCAAATGAGGAAGGGCTGCCAAGGCCTGTACTTGATGACTTAGTGGAGGCCACCAATCCTTAAGGGATCCTCGTCCCAAGTGGAGAGACTCTAGTAGTTATAGTTTGGTGGCCATCTGGCTGCTCACTGCCTTAAAGACAGCAAAAGAGGGAGGGAGGTGGTTTAGTGGTACAGCCTTTGCCTAACATGAACAGGGCCTTCACGTCCATCCCCAGCACCGCACATCACACACAAAGCTAAATGTAATTAAGTGAAGATGTGGCATTCACCACCAAATCCTTCACACTGGATGCTGTTCCTAACTAATGATAGGGATCTTTCCCAGGAGGTGGGCTGAGCCAGCGTCTGCAACATAGTACCACAAAGTAGGCTACCAGCTGACTGGTAGCAGCAGGCATAGGACATTACTGCCTGTCATCTTGACTCAAAGTCTCCCAGTGTTCTTCAGAAAGTGTAATCTACACAGCATCAGAACCTTACAGATCTGATACATTGTATCTTTACTGGAATGTCTGCTCTTAGACATCTTTGACACCTTAGGATCTGTGCAGCCATGCCCTCTCCTAGCCATAGGAACACATGTATTAAAATGATAAGGGATAGCCAGGCGGTGGTGGCACACACCTTTAATCCCAGCACTTGGGAGACAGAGGCAGGTGAATTTCTGAGTTCCAGGCCAGCCTGGTCTACAGAGTGAGTTCCAGGACAGACAAGGCTACACAGAGAAACCCTGTCTCAAACCCCATCCCTCCCCAAAATGACAAGGGACATTTGGCTCCTGCTCCCAGGATCAATAACCATCAATCTCCAGTGTTACGGGGCCCAGAGGTCTTAAAGTGAAGCCTCTTCATCAAAACATCAAGCCAACAGGCTGGAGAGATGGCTCAGCGGTTAAGAGCACTGACTGCTCTTCCAGAGGTCCTGAGTTCAATTCCCAGTGACCACATGGTGGCTCACAACCATCAGATGCCTTCTTCCAGTGTGTCTGAAGACAGCTATAGTGTATTCATATAAATAAAATAAATGAATCATAAAAAAAAAACCTCAAGCCAAATGATAATGCTATCAAGACAGAGGGCAGTGAATTCCATGGTGCCTGTTTAATATCATGCAGACATAAATATGTTTTCATCACACAGACAGGGGATATTAAGGACAGTGGCGCACTGCCAGGAATGGCTACACATGTAACTTACCATCAGCACCTCCCTTGCCAGAATGATTGGCAGCTAAGTGAACAGGAAGTTGTAAATGTGCTTGTTTATACAGAATTTCAGCTCTACAGAATTCACAAAGCAGTGCTTATGTGGGCTGGCAGCCAAGTCTCCCTGCCTCTTTCTACCAAGCAGAATATTGGCTATTCAGAGGCCTGGGCTACAGTTGGGGAGCCAGTGGCCTGGCAGGCGATGGATGGAGCCGGTGAGAGGAAGCTCCTGAAGGTGAAGAAGATCGAGGAGGAGGGTGCTAATAGGGTCCCAGGGTGAGGTCCAGCAGTCAGGCAAGCATGTGGGGCGGTGAGCACAGACATCTCCCGCAGGCAAGCTGGACAGGACAGGACAGAACGGAAACATGAGGACTGCAGAGCTTTCTTCTGAAAGAAGAAGGTTCGGGAAACCGTTCTGTGGAGAAATAGAGGCGTGGAACTCTGAATCACATGCAGACTGGCAGGAGAGGTGATGACTGAGGCTCTGCAGGGCGGAGCCGAAGATGCTGAGAGTGGATCGAGGAAAGCAAAGGGAGCAGGGGACTGGACCAAGTTTAAATCCTCCATGTGTACTATGACTTTGAAGAAGTCTCTAAACTCCCGGAACATGTTTCCTATCCTCTCAGTAAGAATAACACTGTGTGCCGGGCAGTGGTGGCGCACGCCTTTAATCCCAGCACTTGGAAGACAGAGGCAGGTGGATTTCTGAGTTCGAGGCCAGCCTGGTCCCAGCCTGGTCCCAGCCTGGTCTACAGAGTGAGTTCCAGGACAGCCAGAGCTACACAGAGAAAAAACCAAAACCAAAAAAAAAAATAAATAAATAACACTGTGTGGCCCTAAAAATTACTAGCTCTTATTCAAGGAAAGCCCCTGGCATGGTCTATGGCCCATGGCATGCCTTGGAAATGAATGACAGAACTGCCTGCCCCAAACAGTGGGGCGAAACAGTGGGGCTTGGATAAAAGGGAGACCTAAGATGCAGACACCAAGGACTTCAGCAAACAGGGTGACTGTGTCAGTGACAAGAACAGTAGAGGATCTGACAGCCGGGCAGCATCACCTTGAAGGAAGGAGGGAATAAAGAACAAAGAACTGTGGAGTGCAGGCGTCCTCAAGCACAGAGTAGGTGCTGCCCAGCCTCTATGCTCACAGAGACATCACTCGCAGGACAAGCAAGGGTGGGGCTGGCCATGAAGAGATGTTCCAGGCCTGGGACACTGAAACATCGAGATCTTGAGGCAGCAGGATTCTGGGATCAGATTCCAGCCTGCACCCTGGTCTGGTAGCACTAAAGCCTTGTGGCTCGGCTCTTCATTTCTAAGTGAGGCTAGTAGAAACGGCCACTTACTAGGTAGTCTTGTGAGGTAAGCCTACCTTGTAGGCTTCAACATGACTGGCATTCAGTAAGCCCTGCCGTCCTCATCCCTACTGTTGCTGTCACGCTAAAGGGAGGCTTCCTGGCAACTTGATCGAAGGCTTCCAACAGCTTAAGTTCCCACGGGTTACCTGACACACCCAAGCTGGGGTGCCAAGTACCCACAGTGCCTTCGAGCACCTGGGCCTGGTGGAGCTACTGAACCACAGCCAGGAGTCCAGGTGGAGTGGCTGACAACACAAAGGCCCACTGGGCCCTCCCTGAGGAGTTCCCTGGTGTCCTCAACACTGGCATATTCAAACTTGAATATACACATACATTCTGAATCAGCAAACATGGGAGGCAAACCTGGCTGCCAGCCTCAGGCCTCAGTTCCAGGCCCAGAGAGGCGGCTCCCACTCTACTTCACCATAGGCTGGGCTTTCCGAGTCTGGAAGACAGTGGACTTGGGGGAAGAAAGGACCATCTGATGGAGAAAACAGAATGGTTCTCATCCTCCTAGGCTCAACTGCGAAGAGTCTCAGGCAGGCAGAAGTCACAACCTTGGGGGTACAAATCACCTCTCCCGAAACCCGCTCCTTTTTAGTTCTAGAATCCACTGGCTCCCTCCTCCAGGGAGGCCATTGTAGCCCTGGGAAGGTTGCAGGGAAGATGACCCTCAGCCTGGAGAGGTGCTTTCTTCCTTGCTCTTCAAGGTCTCCCCTACCTCCCTCCACCCAGACATGTCACCCTCATACGTATACACACTCACTACCTCCTCTGCCCATGACTGTGCCCCCTCTCTCCTCATAGCCCCAAGGTTGAGGGCACCTTCATTCAGATGCCCTTTCTGCCACAGCTGTACCTCAGCTTTCAAGGCTCCACAGTCCCTCTTAGCCTCAGAACAGGCCATTATAAACAGGAAGGGGTTAAAGAAACATAGGGTGTATGTGAGATAAGGGGCCTGGCCCATCCCGAGTAACTTCCCTGGTACCTCAAGTCCACCCTCACTTCTGTTCCAGACATCTGACTAAAACTTTGGGCAGAGGTGGAGCTCTCTGGTAACTGTCATGAAAACAGGGTACCAAGATGGCAGCTTTGTGTGGTGTAGAGTGTGTGTGTGTGTGTGCGCGCGCGCGCGCGCGCGCGCGCAGCTGTCTGTCTGTCAGTCTATCTGTCTGTCCGTGTCCTGTAATGCCCTGAGCAATGGCCCATAGTCTCTCCCTCTGTGCCTGCAGGAAGGGAGACTTGGGAAAGCTCTGCACTCCGACATCCTGGACACTGATGCCAGACTATGCAGTCTTCTTAGGTGATCTGACTCTGTGCCCAGACACACACCCAGGACTCTATTTGGGACTTTGAACAGGAAGGGGAAATCTCTCCGGAGGCATTCTAGTCCTCCTGGTTCTCTGTTGACAAACAGGCTAGAGTTATGTAATTGACCCTCACTGTCCTCATGAGCCCCTGACTGGCCAGGGTGTCTCCCTCCTCCTACTCTGACCTACTCCACTGTTTGACACTTCCCCCTCTGTGCATAGACCTTAGTTACAGAAAGAGCCAAGACAGAGGAGTTCTGCGATGCTCAGGATGCTCCTAGCTCCCTCACAGGGTTCTCCGCTGCAACAAGATAAACTGCTGGCAACATTGTTTCCTTACCAGGAACTCCTGAGCTCAGGGCAGCCTCCCCTACAGGGAAGCACAGCACAGCTAGCTGATTTAAGCCAGCCCCACGGAGAGAGCCCTGCTGAGTGCCAACCTCTCCAATCTCCCCCGCTGAAGCCCAGAGGCTGGACTGGAGGGCTCAGCCCACCCTTAGCAATCTTTACCTACTTCCTGGCTCTGGCTGCAACAGTGCCTTCCACAGGTGGGGGGAGGAGAGGGAGAGGGAGAGGGAGAGGGAGAGGGAGAGGGAGAGGGAGAGGGAGAGGGAGAGAGGGAGAGGGAGAGGGAGAGGGAGATCCTATCTACCTTATGTGGTGAGGGGAAGGCTTTGTGAATACACAGCAGAAGAATAGCCAGTTTAGTCTGCCATTTAATTCCACTTAGATTAGGCCATGGGAATCTCCTCAGAATGGGTGACAGGACACTGGCGATATGCCAGAGCTACACTTGGACCTGGACCACCTCCCAAAGGTGCTTGTGTTTAAGGTTCATTCTCTCTAGATTGGCACAACAGGGACAGAGTGGGGCCTAGTGGTCACCAGGGGTACGCCTTTAAAAGGGGATGTTGGGCTTTGGCTCCCTGCCCTAATGAGGGATGAGGCCCCTCAACACAGGAGAGAAGGAATGAACCTGAGATTACCAAAGCCCTGCTTTTCACCTCTTACATTGATTTTTCTCAGGCATTTTGTCACACTGACCCAAAGCTAACACAACTAGACTCTGCACAATGTACACACATTACCTTCCTCTACCCAAGAACACTATGTAATGAGAACAGTTACTACCCTGATTTCAATAGTTGGTGGAAATGAAAAACAGAGGCTAAGTTCACCATAGCTATAGAGTAGGCAGATGGTAGGGATACAGACCATATCTGCTGGACTCCGGAGCCTATAGTCTGGCTCTGGGATACAGTTCAGTGGTAGGACGCTTGGCTACAGGTGTCTATACTTTTTCTCTGTTTATTTAAGATGGTGTCTCATTGTGTCTCCCTGGCTGGCCTGGAACTTACAGACGTCAACCTGTCTCTGCTTCTCAAGCACTAGGAATAAGAACATGGACCACCACACCCAGCATAGGGGTCTGTTCCTCCTCTCTGGTGAGGGCAATCACACTGATAATTAGCCAAAAGGAATTCAAGGTATAGTGTCGTGAGGATGGTACAGACCCGTGCACAAGCCTGGCTCATTCCACCAGAGACACTAAGCCAGTCTTGGCCTGCCTTATCTTCTCTGTTGAACAGGGCTGGCCAGCTGGGCTGTTGGCGTCTCTTACCACCACCACAGCTGCTGCTGCTGTGTGACTCGGGCCCTGGGCCGGGAGGCTGAAGCAAGCCTCAAGTTAATTAAAGCCTCTGACTTAGAGAGAGTGGAGGAGGGAGAGCATCCAACCCAGCAGGCAGTCTAGAGGGAAGGGTGGGAATGTAAGTGAAAGACAGAGAACAGATACGCTGGGGCTCCTTGGGGCTGAGGGTGGAAGTAGGCGTGGGTATTTAGGACCTGGCAGGAGCTTGGCATGATCCTTCAGGGCCAAGGAACCTGAGGCTGAGCTCCAAGGAACCTGAGGCTGAGCTCCTATTACCTACAGGAGAACCATGAGTCCCAGAGTACCATGGCCTCTCCCAGGTAGGTCCATCCTGTGTCTGCTCCAGTTTCCAAGGCACTGTCTCTATGATCTCCTCAACGGTAATATGAACCAGGCAGTGCCCCACACACACTTATGCTATAGAGCCTTCAGTGGCTCCTTCTCCTCCTCCTCCTCCCCCTCAGAATATAACATCTGTATTTCCACCTCCTGCACACCTGCAAGGAAGTCCACCGCAGGACTCCCTCCACCCCTCCTGGAGTCCCTTCACCTGCTACTGCTTCTCTTTCTATTCCTAATAATTTATTTTATTTTAATTTTATGTACATTTGGTGTCCTGCCCACTTGTGTATGTGTGTATGCGAAGGTGTCAGATCCCCTGGAACTAATACTACAGACAGTTGTGAGCTGCTGCCATTTGGGTGCTGGGAATTGAACCTGGGTCCTTTGTAAGACCAGCCAGTGCTCTTAACCACTGAGCCAACTCTCCAGCCCAGATCCATTTCTTTAGGCCTCTAAAAGAGTCTGGTTGTGAGCAGAGTTTCGTTTTGAATCCATCCCTCTGACTGCAGTACGGCTAACACACAGACTGGGATAGAAGAAGCAGAGGTGGAAAAATGTTAAGACTTCAAAGGGGTAGAAAAGGTCAGCAGCAGATGGATGGAGAGGCTGGGAAGAAGGCAGGATACAGAGTAGCTTTGAGGCTTCTGCCCTGCGAGACGAAGAGATCTGGGAGAGCCATGCTGGGGGGAAGGACAGAATTCAGCTGGGGACATACTAGAGTAAGGGCATGCAAGAGGCTCCCAGAACTCAGGAGGGAATGTGAGCAGTTGAGCAATCTGGGTTGTTGAAGGGGTACGAGAGAATGGGGTGAAAAACTCCCACCCTGGCAGCTGGCTAGAGACTGAAGGTAGGTCAAGAGCATTGCCAGGACACTGGTGAAGGAGATGTGGGTTGAATCCAAACGGGACTGAGCTCAGGTCTGAGGGGAGAGAGCCATTGAAGATGGTTCCTGCAGACAGCTGTCCTAAGAGACGTGGCTGTGGACAGAGAGGGAAGATGGGAACACACAGCTCGGTGGAAGCATATTTGTTTTTACTTCCTGGCTTTCCTATTCCTTCTCTCCTCCTCTCTCCTACTTTCTCTTCCTCCCTTCAGACTGGAACATGTTTGAAAGCTGACCAGTCAGGCGTGGAAGCACACTCCCCTATTCTCACTTGGGAGAGGCAGGAAAATCAACACAGCTTTGAGGCCAGCGTGGTCTATAAAGCACATTCCAGGCCAGCAAATGATATGCAGCACAACACTGTGTCAAAAAAAGTCAAACAGCCATTAAGCTGATGTCCTTAATAGGGAGACGTAATGCTTGTTGTTTTGTATACCTTATCCCATGAGCCCACAGATCCATACAAAATCAAACTTGTATCTGTGTGCGCCCAGAGCCTAGCTACCATGGTTTCCAGCTCTCAGAAGACAGTCAGGGTATGCTGCTGGTGGCTGGACAGACCCCAAGTCCTGGGGGAAGACAGCCAACAGTGAACACTACAAAACACCAAGTATCACTGACCTCCAGGTTCAGTGTGATTCTAGACAGTTCAAATTATCAACAAACCCAGGGACTTTGGGCTACCCCAAAGAAGAGAAGCGGGAATTCGCCTTCCTTTCCCATTGCCATAGTCAAACAGAGGCTTTTCACTCGGTTCTGTTCCTAAACAATGATCCAGTCTCCTAGCACACACATCACCTGGCAGTCACACACAGTGATGTATTCTGGGTCTCTGGGCCAGCTACTCCTGTCCTTGGCTTACTGTTGACAAAACAGCCAACTGGTGGTATTTCCCCCATGAATGGCTCTCACCCTGTCTTTCATGTGTCTGAAGAGCAAAGTAGGATCCCTCTGACAAAACCGGGATGGCACTGCTTTAAGCCATGCTTCTGTAATGGAGGCTGAGACTTGTTAATGGTCACAGAGCCCTCCCAAAGAATACTACTGCCTTCTTGGCCTTGGCCCCTTATGTCTATGATGACAGTATACCAGCCATGAGGGAGACAGGGGAAGTCTACTGTGACTGATGGAATCTAACTCAAGAGAGACTCCTTTAGATAAAGATTAACTGGGCATGACTTAGAAATGTGAGGCTCGCCGGGTGGTGGTGGCTCACGCCTTTAATCCCAGCACTTGGGAGACAGAGGCAGGCGGATTTCTGAGTTCGAGGACAGCCTGGTTTACAGACTTCCAGGACAGCCAGGGCTACACAGAGAAACCCTGTCTCGAAAAAAACAAAAAAACAAACAAAAAAAGAAATGTGGGGCTCAATGCTAGGGTAATGGCAGGGTCAAACTCGTCAGAATAAGACAACCATGGAAGAGATGACCACAGTGCAAGGCTCTTCTTTCTGGTTCGACTCTACAGTCAAGAGCCACGTGGAGCAGGTGAGACAGGGTGGTGCACAGCTCCCAGCTAGTCCAGAGGTTGAAGCAGGAGGAACTGCTTAAGCGGAGCAGGTTAAGACCAGCCTAGATCACATAGCAAGACCTCTTTTTTTGTTTGTTTGTTTTTATTTTTGTTTTTTGTTTTTTCAAGACAGGGTTCCTCTGTGTAGCCATGGCTGTCCTGGAACTCACTCTGCAGACCAGGCTGGCCTTGAACTCAGAAATCCACCTGCCTCTTCCTCCCCAAGTGCTGGGTTTAAAGGCGTGCGCCATCACCGCCCAGCTCCTTTTTTTAACTTTAAGAAACTTTAGTCTAGGTTCTGGGCCTCAGTTTCCAGAGTAGATAATACATATTGACCTATTATGTGTGGCCAGTACTATTAGGAAAGGCATGCAATGTAAAACAAACAAAACCCCTCCTGCTTAGTGCTCACTAGTGATGAATGCAAAACACTAGCATCCATCTATTTCCAAGGAAACAATATCCAAGTCATAGAAGAGCTTAAAAAAGCATTTATTTATTTTTATGTGCATGAGTGCATGTATGTATGTGCAGTTGGTACCCAAGGAGGCCAGAAGATGGCATAGGGGGCCTGGAGAATTAGCGTTATAATTATTAGTTGCCAGATAGATGCTGGGAACCAAACCCAGGCCCTCTGCAAGAGCAGCTAATGTTCTTCACCCGCAAAGCCAGCTCTCCAACCCTGTAAGAAGTGCTTTAAAATAGTCTCCTGGCAGTATTAGGCTTGCCTGTTGCCGAAGGTCAGCTCTGTGGAATCAAGTACTGCCTAGGACTTCCTTAGCACAGGACATGGTTGAGTTCCCGTAGACTTTGTGGGGTGGGGTTGTGGATGAGCTTAGAGGTCAATGGTACCCGAGAATATGTCCCAGGAAGAGGAAGGAAAACATCCTGGGCGATTCCAGACTCCAGGGAATATTTGACTCTGGTTAGTGCCCCAAGGGCAGTGTCCCCAGGAAGGGACACTCACCTCCAAGGACACAAAGCACCCTCATATCCTGCCCTGCCCCTGCCAATAATAGAGTGTACTGGAGTACACAAAACTAGGACCAAAACAAAAACATTGGCTCAATTCCTGAACCGGGTAAGGAAAACACATTAGGGATAACTGTTTCCACCAGCAGAGGTCTCTCAGACTTCTAAATTGAAGAGTGGAAAATTTTCTAACACTATTATCCTAGGATGTTTAAAGGCTAGCAGCACTTTACAGCCTTATGACAGAGACCTAGGCTTTGGCATCCTCACGGTCTCCCTAAATTTGCACCTTTAGCTTATTAAATGCCACTGTGTTCCTCTTTAGCCACACTTCATCAGTTTATTGATCAGGCCTGAAGCTGGAAAGCAGAAGCCCAGTATAAGGTCTTCTATTTGCATACATCCCTCTCTAAACAGAGAGAAAAGACAGGGGAGACCCAGTGCTTGGATCATTCTCAGCATCACCCATAACCTGCTAAGAAGTTCCTGGAAACAGGACCAGAACAGCGAGAACTTTATTCCCAGGAGCTGAACCCAGAGCTCCAGAGCAAGGCAGGCACCCAGTATGGCCTGCCCCACTTCTTCTCATCTTCCAAGCTCGCAGAAACATCCAGAAGTTGCAGAGAGAAGCTTGCCATCCTTTATACACCCATTCTTCAACCTCAGTGGAAAATTCCAGAGGCAACAAAAACTTAAGAAATCCACTCACGACTCCAAGTCCTGCATCGAGAATAACAATTGGCGTGGGGGCAACCAATGCATAAAGTGTATCAGATTCTTACTGAGCAGTAGGTAGCAACAGACAAGTAGGTAGCCTAAGACAAGATGAGGAAGACATCACTGACATGGCGTTAGTGGCACAAGGTCATTACTCTCCCAGCTCTGACTTTCCCAGACAACTTTCTCTAGGCACAAACTGCCAGAGGCTAGCTGACTAGATACAAGAACCCCAGCTCATCTGATCATGTGATGGGAAAGTTGGTACCAGAGTTCTCGATGTTTTTCTTTGGAAGAAGAGGGATCTTTTTTCATGAAGATGTGTGGGAAGAGTGTCTCTGTGTGTCTCTGAGGACATATATACATGCTTGTGCGTGAGTGTGCACATGCACGCACGCACATGTGTAACCTTCTATTTGACAGTAGAATCTGAATATAACCCTCAGTGAGTTTCTGCACACAAGTTTAAATATGTGAAACAATCCTGATTTACCTGGGAGCTCCCACTAAAAGCCTACAGGCCCTTTTGGTGCCTCAATCTTGTCTTAGGGCTTCCACATTGCTGAGAAGAGACATCATGACCAAGTCAACTCTTAATAAGGACAACATTTAATTGGGGCTGGCTTACAGGTTCAGAGCTTCAGTCCATTATCATTATGGCAGGAAGCATGGCAGCATCCAGGCAGAAATGGTGCTAAAGAAGGAGCTAAGAGTTCTATCTACATCTTGTTCCGAAGGCAAAGAGAAGAAGACTACTGTCTTCCAGGCAGCTAGGTCTCAAAGCCCACCCGCACAGTGGCACACTTCCTCCAAGAAGGCTTCATATCCTAACAGTATCTCCTCCTGGGTGGAGCATATTCAAACTGCCACAGTACACTTCAAGAACGTGTCATGGAAGTTGCTTGTGGGTTGGTCCAGGCACAAACTATGGACTCTGGCTAGAGTGGTTCATGCGTTTAATCAGAGTGTTAACCTGGGAGGTAGAGGCAAAGGCAGGGAGCTATCTGTGAGCCCAGGCTAGGCACATAGTGAGAGCCTCCTGCCTAAAACCAACATAAGTAAGCCCTACAAAACAAACCTCCCTCCCTAAAACACACATAAACAAGCTCCACATGTTATATGGAACAAATGTACTCAAATATTTATAAAAATAAATAAATTTCAATGCAATCATAGAAGATGTAGCAGTGACCAAAGCCTCAGAATGGTCATCAGGCTACAGATCTGGAGTGTGAAAGTTAATCTCTAAAGAAAGCTGCAAGAAAGCTGGGTAGTGGTGACGAATGCATTTAGTCCCTGCACTCTGGAGGCAGAAGCAGAGGCAGGTGGATCTCTGTGAGTTCAAGGGCAGCCTGGTCTACAGTGGTAGTTTCAGGACAGCAAAGTCTATACAAAGAAGTCCTGTCTCAAAAACAAAAACAAAACAAGCAAACAAACAAAAAAAGAAAAAGAAAAAGAAAGAAAGAAATATCTGTAAGAATGGCAGGGTATATTTTTAAAAAGACAGGGTCACTCTCTAGTGGCTGGAGAGATGGTTCAGTGGTTAAGAGTGCTCACTGATCTGGCAGAGGACCCAGGTTTGATTCCCAGCACCCGCGTTTCAGTTTATGACCATCTGTAACTCCCTTCCGAGGAATGAGGAATCAAATGCACATATATATTCACAGGTACACACACATAAAATTAAAATAAATAAATAGATAGATAGATATATTTTTTAAACAGATAGGGTCTTACCATGCAGGCCTGACTAGTCTGGAATTTGCCATGAAGACCAAGTTGCCTTTAATTCCCAGAGATCCACTTGCCTCTGCCAGAGTACCAGTATTAAAGGTGTGCAACCTCACGCCCAGTTCTGACATTTCTTGTCAACCTGTCAATTTATTATTTATAGTATGCTGTCTCTGGTCATTTATGATGGCTGAGAGTGCCCCCTTCCTTGAATTCATAGTAAAGCTGGGTAGTATGCTAATACCTAACTTCAAGCAAAGGAGTGATGAAGAGCCATATACCATGGGCAGGTTTGAGAGGGAACTCAGAAATCACTGAATACTTCCCACCTGGGTCCAATAAATCAGTTCGTCATCCACCTTCCACACACGGCAGTCCACACACAGCAGATGAGAATGAAGAGTTAGGGCTGAAGTCACAGTGACTTCATTTTGTAGGCGACAGAGCCACACAAGGGCCTCATGCAGGTGTGTGCATGTGACTGTGCTACAGAAATGACGGAGACCACTGGTTGGCACTGATACAGGGCAGCCTCTCAGGATGTTCTTCCCAAAAGGTTCCTTTCAGGTCACTACCACTACATAACCTACATGACCACTGGGTGGCTAAGACCGATGCCTGGTTTCTGAGTAGTGGCTGGTTAAGAACTTGGAGGAGAGGAGAGGACCTGATGAGCCCTGGGCTCTAGCCTGAGGTCAGAGCAGGAGGAAGAGATATGGTCTATTACCGATTGACCTGCACAGTAAAGCTCAGCTTACTTCTGAGGCTTATTTCTCACCCGGATTCCCTAGCTTACCTGCCAGGCTGCAAAACTTGGCTCTGCTATTTTCAGAGGAAAAACAGTTCCCACTAACTGCCCCTTTGCCCGTGGTTCACCCACGCACCCTCGTGCCCACCTTTTTTGGGAAGCAGACTATCTGTCCAGAGAAGCTATTTCTGGAAGCCCTACTTAATCTCTGTAAACCGAGAAATATTTTTTTAGACATACCTGAATGATGTTGTTGTAGACAGTGTTTCATTTGGCAAGAAGTAAGGAACCAAGAACTGAGCCTTTAATCACAGGAGTCTTTCTAGCTACAGAGGCCTGGCAGAACTGGGTTTTTTTTTTTTTTTGGAGGGGGGTTGTTTTTTGTTTTTTGAGATAGGGTTTGTCTGTGTAACCCTGGCTGTCCTCAAACTCAGAAATCCGCCTGCCTCTGCCTCCCAAGTACTGGGATTAAAGGCATGCGCCACCACTGCCCAGCTGTCAGAACTATTTTAAGTCTACCAAGAACAATTGGTAACCCCGGAATCTGTTTTTGGACGCTGGGAGAGATGCCTCAAGTTTCAGGCTCCCATTTTCATCTCTGAGAAGGAACTCTGGAGGTTGTTTGGTTCTCTCAATATTTACCACATAACAAAAGTAGGATGCGTGTTATAAAACCCTATTGCAATGTACTTTGGGAGCCCCACAGTTACAAGATCAAAAAGGTTCTGCTCAAAATTTTATAGTCGATTAGATTTTAAATTTCTCATTCTAAGAGACCCAAGAGGCAGGCTCGCCATGAGATTATTAAGTCTAAGATCTCAACAGCTTCCTCTAAGCATGTGACCCAGAGCCCAGGAGATACCTATTAGGGACACAGATCACCACACAGCACAAAGTCCGAACGGATCTCATTTCCTGCATTGAAAATAACTGAACAGACCCCCACCTCTTCTCACATTTAAAGAAACGTTGAAGGATCAACGCTTTCCAAGAATCAGAAGAATAGAAGTGATCCCAAGGGCCCCGTAAAACTCCTGTTACACACAGAAATTGTTTGGGGACAGAACTGTCCTGTAAATTGCATCTCCTAGAGACCAGAGGAGAGCCACAGCGAGACAGAGGCTCTTCCATGGTGATATGTCACAAGAACAGCAACAACTGCCCAATTGCTTCCAGACCTGGTCTTGGTTGCCTTGCTGCTCATTTTGATGATGGAAAACCCCTCCCAATCCTGAATTCTCTCGCCTTTTTTGTTCCTGCATACTCCTGTCTCTCTCAACAGGGGTCAAGGACTGCAAGCCCAGCAGAGGAAGCACTAGATAAATGGAAGGAGCTTATCTGGTGTCCCCACAGGTTCTGGCCCTAACTAAGTCTGTCTCAGCAACTTCTTCCAGGACACTGCCCACCCTGCCCCCAACCACCACCATTACCTCAAGACAGCCCTCAACCACATGGCCCACTTCCAGGATGGGCTGCAGAGGCCAGGGGTAAGGAGAAGTGCCAGAGACTGCTGAGGCTGATGATTTGAGAGCCTGAGTCAGCAGGCTTCGGGAGCCGAGGGTTAGGAAATCGGCTTCTCTCCCATGAAAACCCCAAACAGAGCAGCAGCTATCCCAGTTACCTAAACTAAAAGTGTGTACCGCTCCAGAGCAGAGCTCAGGCTGGCCACAGGGACCCCGGAACTGGAGGGAGGAACGGCTCACCACTGCTCAGCTGTGTTTGGAAGGAGCTAGATGGTCTGAGGAAGCAAGAGGTGCCCTTCCCTGCAAGAGTGTGTGTCATTAAGCCCCATCTGGAGCTGTGTTTGCTTTAAGCTCGTCTTAATTGAACCAATTCCACAATGACCTAAGTGCAGAAACCCCTTTCTCCAGGGAGACCTGGAGTGCTTTCACGCTTCAGCTAGTGTAGCGTTTAAAGATGACTTTAAACATTGCCCTCTACCATTCAGAACATTCTAGATTTGAGAAGAATCCTCCCGCTCTCTGGAAAAACAGTTCTCCTAACAACATGGAGAGAGAGACAGAGGAGGGTACATGGGAAGTAAGAAAGGGGCCCCTTGACTTGACTGGTTTGCCAGATGGTCTCCATCAATCCTGAACACCACAGACAGCACAGTCTGACCACACTTGCATCAGCTTCCTGTTTCCCAAGTGTTGTTCAAGGGCTGAGTGTAACTTGTGTGTGTTACAGGGGAGCACCCCATCTTAGGAAGTTAGTGCACTGTTTGTCCACATGGAAGCTTCAGATCTTGGTACCCCTCTGGGGTCTGAATCCATGGCCCATGAGAGTCTCGAGGTCACAGGGTCTGATGGGTAAATGGAAAAGACCACCAGGGAGCCTTTCAGACACATGCTTTGGCAGAACTCTGCAGTGTAAGATTAACTCAGAACTGTGGGTTCTGGTGGTTAAGTAAAAGAGTATGTTGACTCAGACTCAGAATTCCCAACGTGTTAGCTTTTTCCCCTCAGAGGTCCACTCGGCAGTACACCCTGTGCCAACTGCCCTGTGCCCATTAGGCACTGTGTTCACCAAAGCTCCTGGTTTATGTCTCCTCCCATTCTCAAAGTAATGCAGAAGAAGCAAGCAATGCTGGCTCAGCCTTAGAGATAGGAAAACCAATGTCCAAGAGCAGCCAAGCGTCTGGCTATTAAACTGTGCAGATGGATTTGCACGGGCAAATCTGCTCCCGAACAACACAGGCTAAGCAGCCTTCTGGAGCAAAAACATTCCCAAGGGTTATATCTGACTCTTGATTTCAAGAGAAAAACACTGTAAACTACTACTACTAATACAACCCGGGCGTCTGGTGTGACTAAGGAGAGCAGAAACTCTATCCCACCATGCTAGAATTCGTCAAGCACAGCCCACAGGACCCACAGGCTCAGCCGGACACTGCTGGTTCCCGGGGGCGTGGTTCTGACCCTTTTGTGGCAGGTGTGTGCCGGGTACACTCGGTCTCATTTCTCTCAACTCCAAACCTGCAGCAATCCATCCTACAATTTCTATGAACCTACACGGAAGCACATCATTGATGCCAGAGTACCATCACTCGGACGACGGGTCCCAGAGGTTTCCAACCTCTCTGCCCACCTTAATCCATGACACCCCTATGTCCTGCATTTTGCACGACAGTTCCAAATACTTCAATACCACCACTCTCATGGGCTCAAGCTTCATAGGAAATCTCTGTGTACAGGAAGCCTCTTCCCCTCCCCACCTAGGCAAGCCTACCAGTTGTCTGCCCATCGGTAACCACGGGTAACCATGGGTAACCTCCCACAATGCCACCTCATCACGTGAGCCCACCTTCTTTCACATGTCTCCTACCCGACCCCATGCTTCATCTTCACGGCCAGCCCCGACCCATCAGGCACACTGTGCAGGCAAGTCCCGCAAGAACGGACCCACAACAGATTCCCTCAGACTTGATGTTTATATTCCACATGAGGGCACTGTACCCACCCTTGTGCCCCAGGCAGGCAGGGCTTCTCTTGTCCCTGGTCTCCACCCACCTAGGACAGCTTCCCCCACCCCCAGCATGACCAGTTCCACCAGCATCCTGAGAAAGGCAGGGTCCGGAGCCACAGACTATCTAGGCCTGGGTGTGGTTCGGAACAAAAGCAGTGGCTGGAGGCCTACCTGAGCATAGGACGCCCTTGTTCCTGGCACAGGAAAAGCTGTCACACTCGCAGAAGGGCCCGTAGATCCTCCCGAACTCACTCTCGAAGCAGGAGCACTGGTTGCAGCTACACTCCCCACGTCCGCTGCACAGCGGCTTGCCTTCCGCCTCCCGGCACAGGTTCTGGTACCCGCTCTGGTTCTCCCCCTCCTGGCACTCGCACCTAGTGCCCAGGTAACTGGGGTCACACTCGCACAGCCCACAGATGTATGTTCCATTCCCACTGCATCTGGCGCTGTTGGGCTCCAGCCCGGTGCTGCAGCCACATGTGCAGTTGTAGGAGACTTCCACCTGCAGACTGTCCCGGAAGCCCACGGGCCTCAAAGTGAAAGACTGTACCATATGTCTGCCAGGGCAGCTCCGAGCATCCACAGACACTTCAAAGGATGCCTGGGGGTAGAAGGAGAAGAGGTGTCATAGCCATAGCAAGCCAGGGCTCCCACCCATCAGCAAGGAATGGCTAGATATACCCCTTATGAACATTATCTGGTCCAGCATACAAGTGGAACCCTGGTAGGAACAGCCAGCCAACAACCCCAGGTACTTTATGGAGAAGAGCAATTGGTTATGCTAATGTTCAATAGGAATTGGGCATTATATGAGAACCATGTTGCTGTCTTGAGACACACCAGAAGAGGGCATCAGATCCCATTACAGACGGTTGTTAGCCACCATGTGGTTGCAGGGAATTGAACTCAGGACCTCTGGAAGAGCAATCAGTGCTCTTAACCACTGACCCATCTCTCTAGGCCAGGCATGAGTTTCTTTAAAAAAATAATAATAATAATTTATTTATTTTTATTTCATGTGCATTGATGTTTAGCCTGCCTGCCTGCCTGCCTGCCTGCCTGTCTGTCTGTCTGTCTGAGGGCATCAGATCCCCTGGAACTGGAGTTATAAACAGTTGTGAACTGCCATGCAGGTGCTGGGAATTGAACCTGAGTCCTCTGGAAGAGCAGCCAGTGCTCTTAACTGCTGAGCCATCTCTCCCGGGTGTGGGTCTTTACCATTTATTCTCATCATCTTTGAAACCCTGAGCGGAAGGGCTCTGAAGCAATGCATGAGGAGTAGGCTTTCAAGGCTCTTGTTCTCCTCTTTATCTTCACTTGTACCCCATCCTCGTCCACCCTCACCACTGTGCACGTCTCTCCTCCCATCTCAGAAGTCCTTTACTCAACCAGCATTTACTGTCTACGCCAGGCATGGCTAGATGCTGAGGTACGGTGGCACTGCTTGGCATGAGGTGTAGGGCAGAGAGCAGCCACCTGACCCACAATAAAGAGGTCTCCTTCTCTGTTGGAGAAGGGAAGGGTAAGGCCTGAATGTCCTCTCTCATGCCCCAGCCCCAGTGCCCTGCAAGGATGGTTCTCACAGCTGTATCTTGATTAATCAGCCCAGTTCTGAAGCTGTAAGACATACTCACTGCCTGAATAACTATCACACACAGGGGCTCTTGGAAGGAAGGAAGGAAGGAAGGAAGGAAGGAAGGAAGGAAGGAAGGAAGGAAGGAAGGAAGGAAGGAAGGAAGGAAAGTAGGTTGGTTGATTTACGAAAGAGTTTCTAATTTTAGAGTTTCTTACAAGCTGCCCTGGAAGCAGACAGCAGAGTAGACCTAGCAGGGTGGCATGTGACACTGCCTTGTCTGTCAGCTGCTCAGGAGTCTGGAAGGGAAGGGAAGGTCGCTCTGATTCTTCCAGGAGTCAGAAAAAGTCAGAACATGGCCCATCATACCTACTCTGCCTCTCTCTCCTCAGAGGGAGCTGTGTTGGGGATGGGATCAGCAGAGGTGCCTCAGAACAAGCCACAGAAACGCAGACAGGCCGTGAATGGTGAAGGAACCTCCACAAGACGCACCCCTTTGGAAGCAGGGGTCCCTTCCTCTAGCAGACATGCGTGGCCACTCCTCCAAGTGGTTCCTTATATCTGGGTGATGTCTTTATTTCTCACTACCCCTCAGGTCATTCTGGGCTTCAGAATGGGCTAGGCAGCCCTGTAAGCCAACCTTTTTCTTTCATTTATTTATTATTATATAGACACACCAGAAGAGGGAGTCAGATTTCATTATGGATGGTTGTGAGCCACCATGTGGTTGCTGGGATTTGAACTCAGGACCTTTGGGAGAGCAGTCAGTGTTCTTAGCCACAGAGCCATCTCACCAGCCCCTGTAAGCTAGCCTTTAAAAGCTTTTATCAGCTGCCCTCACTTGAAGGGAGTCAATGATGTCAGAGAGACTGTGAATTTGTCCAGTTATATAGTAAGTGGAGGTTGTGTTCACCTAGAACAGACCTGCGCTCTCCTAGCGTATCACCTCCTAGAAAGGGAACAGAGCAGATGTTCACGTACAGATCTGGCTAGGAAGCTGGGTGTGGTGGTGCGCACCTTTAATTCCAGCACTTGGAAGGCAGAGGCAGGCAGATCTCTGTAAGTTTGAGGCCAGTCTGGTTTATATAGCTAGTTCCAGCACAGTCAAGGCTACATACAGAAATCCCTGTCTCAAAAGATAAAAAACAAACAAACAAACAAAAAAAAAACCCCGCAACAACTGGGCAGAGAGACGGCCGCCAGACTCAATCCAGAGACAGCATGGCGGTGACCCCCAAAGTGACGGCCGTAGACTTCTCCAAATTCTCTGCCTTGGACTGGGACTGTGCTGAGCTTGCACACAGGCAGGGTTTAAGAGCTGAGCCTCAGCAAAGTTATCTATGAGGCCACGAAGAAATCAGGGAAGCAGAGCCTTTGAGTGCCTGATGCCATCCCTTCCCTGTGACCCGCAAGGAGCTGCTACTCCCTGCTACTTTCCATGCCTGGCAAATGAAGAGCTAGATGCAATAAACTGCAAAGGAATGGCCTGCCACAAGAGCCAAAGGCACTCCGCTACGAGACTCCAGCAAACACAACCTTCCCCATGCAGACCCCCCCTTGTCGAGGGAGAAAGTAAAGAATTCAGGAGAGGGGGAGACACACAGAGAGAAACAAACTCTTCAGCCTTGCCCACATGTGCCAGGATAAGTGGAAGTGCTAGGAGCCTGCGAGTTGGAGCCGAGACATGGAAACTGGCTGAGAAGTCAAGAAGGCTTGGCCTCCCAGGAACGTCCCAGGGCCTCCTTGGCCAAGGCTTCTATCCAGTGGATGTGCTATCCGCCTGCCCTGCAGTCGGCTGTCCGATAACCAGAGAGAGGCATTGTCTGTGTCAGCCACTGGCTCTTGGCTCCTACTGAACACAGGAATGCTATCGAAAGCCTGTCCATCCTGGGACAGCAAGTAGGTCTGTTTTGCTCACCACCCCATCCCCCATTACAATTCTGTTTTCCTACTGGATTACCAAAGAACCCAGAGAGGCTAGAAGGCCCTGGAAATTCCTTTGCTTCCGTCCCTTGGTGGCTGAAGTCTAAGGAATAAAGCACTGATACTGAGGGCTGCCTGGAGTGTTTCCAGGTTCCCATTCCAAGACTCAGTCTAAGAGGAAGGTCACAGCGGCTGCAGCCATCCTGACCAGACTGGTGATTCAACTTCATTGGGATGATTCTGGTTCTCCAATGGGAGCCCACCCTTTCAAAAGGGGAGTTGCCCAGACTCCACACAAACTCCCCAACCCCAGGGTTCTGCAGATGCCAAGTCCATTCAGCTGTTAATAAAACAAAGAGCAGAGGAAGGCCCAAAGTCCAAGGCCCAAGGGAATGGACAAGCGCAGGGGGTGTGTGTGGTAGTGTGTATCCCGTGAGAAGGCTCTAACAGTGGCTCACTGGACCCTTTGTGCAGGGTGCTAATGCTAGCTGGACAGCCAGCCACTTGCATACTGATTTGTCAAAGTTAGTTCTTTAGAACATGAGCTCCTGGGGTATAGGTCAACTCAGTCAGACTTGCTGGTGAATGGATGGGATGGGGGTCTTAAGAGGACCACCTAAGTACTTAGAGAAGGGAATCTCACCAGATTCAAGGCTTCGGGCTTTAATCTAAGGATGGTTTCTCTTTCAGGACATCCTTGTTTCTTTCACCTACTGCCAAGTCCTGTTTCTTAGTCACAGAACCACCTCTGTTTGGAAACCACCACAAGGTACTGCCTGCCTCTCCCTCACCTTCACAGGAAGCTGCTATTACAGGAAGTGAGATCTACTTAGTCCAACTGCCCCAATGCTGCCTTGATTTCAGCAGGCTCCACTGATGTCCCCAGACTAGACCCTGAAGTACCCGCTGACAGCTGAACTGTTTTCCTAACCCCTAGAGTCCCAGAGCCTTTGGTCACCATTCCCTTATTTTTTCTAACTTGTGATACCCAGAAAAGAGCCTACTGCCAAGGCGTGACCAGGCCCTTCAGTCTGACACACGCACAAGTGTCCTACTAGTGTGGGCCAGCCATTATTCCTCTCAATGCCACAACCATCAGTCTTGGCAGCTCTCTGACCCCACCCTGGGTCAAAAAGGGTGGTGCTCTTCACTCCCTAGCAAATTCTCTCACCCATAGCCTTTTTCTTGCCTTATCCTCCAGGGTTCCCACCAAGGAGAGACTCCGCTGTCCCTCTGGGTCTTGGCTCTAATAGCCTACTCCTCTTCTTTGCCAGACCATCCTTCCTTGGTTATAGGGAAGATCCACTTGCACAAGCAGCACTCCATCTACTGAGACTCTGTCTCCTTACTTGGCAGCCTGGTGAGCAGATCACCAGCACATAAACATTTACTACAGTAGATCTCAGCAGAGCAACCAGCAAGCTGGGACATCCATCCCTGTGCTAAGCACCGAGTAGCCTACCTGGCTGCCAAAACTCAGACTCTTGGGAGAGTACAAGCCTTCAGGGACCTCTTAGGAGCATCACACAGGTGTTGCTTGAAAGTGTGTCCCCTCTGTCTCACAAACAGGAAGAAGTGCAAGGCCCTTGCAAACACATACACATCCCAGTTTAAAAAAAAAAAAAAAAAAATTGAGGCTACCAGCCAGGACAGAGCTCTCTGTCTGTCACTCTCTGTCTCTGTATCTCTCTGTCTCTGTATCTTTCTGTCTCTGTATCTCTCTGCCTCTTTGTCTCTCTGTGTGTGTGTGTGTGTGTTTGTGTATTTACTTGGATTTCTATTCAAGACTCTGAGCTTAGTTTTACACTCTATTATTGCTGTCTTAAACTCAACATTTTTTAAAATTTATTTTTAAAAGTTATGTGTAAGTCAGGCATGGAGTTCACACCCCTTAGTCCCAGCACTCAATAGGCAGAAGCAGGTGAATCTCTGAGTTCAAGGCTAGCCTGGTCTACAAAGCAAGTTCCAGAACAGCCAGGGCTACACAGAGAAACCCTGCCCTGAAAAAGCACTAAAATAATTAACTTAATTATGTGTACGTATGTGCATCTGTGAAATAGGTTCTCTCAGAGTCCACAAGATGGTACTGGATCCCCAGGAGCAAGAGTTGTAAGCCACCAACATAGTTGCTAGGACTGAACTTGGGTCCTCTACAAGAACAGTATGCACCCTTAACCTTAACCCATCTCTCTAGCCCCTTAAAATTCTTAATCTTCAGACCTCCCGCGTCATTGCACCGGACTCAGACAGCCCAGAAAGACCTACTCTCATGATCTGCACAACTCCGGTGGACAGCGACACACCCAGCCCAGAAAAAGAGTGCCTCTGTGCCGACACCCATACCCACACAACAAAACCCACACAGCTCTAGCCAGAGAAGCCACATGACTGTGGCCCGTGGACACTGGGACAATACTAGGACAGAGAGAAGACAAAGACAAAGGGCCAGCAGAGAGGCTTGCCTGAGGACCTGCTGCAATTTCCATAGGGCTACGGCCACTGGATCCCAAAGACCGGCCAAACTTTGGTGATGAAAATACTGTCTTTATTATGGTTTCAAATACGCTAAAAAAGCCATTCTGTTACAACAGAGATTCTCAATGCTGAGGAAAGTTTCCATTTAAATCTTTTTTTTCCCCCTTCGGATTTCCAGACATCAGATTTCCTAAGCTCTCCCAGCTAAACAAATAAGAGCTGTACGTAATGCATGGGAGCATAAATGACAATGACTCCACCCCAAGCCTTTGGAGCTTTTACCACACTGTGCCTGAGACCTACAGAGAAGGCCTGGGCTGTGTCATTGTTAGTGACTTGGGACTTGCTGCCTGCTGCTCACTGGCAGTGGGACCTAGGGCCAGTTTCTTAGGCTCCTCTTTGAACCCTGGGTTTTGAGCCCATGCATTAAGATGGAGAAATACAGTTAACTGCAAAGCTGCTAGAAGAGACAGAAACCAGGGGCTGGCTAGATGGCTCAGTGGGTCAAGGCGCTTGCTGTTCATTCGGCCTGAGGATCTGAGTTCAATTTCGGGGACCTATACAGTGGAACAGAACCCGCTCTTCCAAGTTGTCAGGCGACCCCCACACTCAATACACATAAAATAAATGAATTTTTAAAAAGAGAGAGGGAAAAAAAAGAAAGAAAAGAAATTAGCACTAGAGCCCCAACTGGGCACACTGTAAGTTCCTATATTAGGTGGCTAACAAGGCTCCCTGTGACAGGGAGGCTGTGGTTAACAGGACTTTAATCTGGGTGAGCTTGGGCAGGCCACTCCCACCCTAGAGTCCCCAGCTGTCCATCAGCAGTACAGTATTCTGTCCCCATCAATGTTGATGGCTATGTGAACTCAATGACAAGGACACCGAGGCTCTCTGGTGAAGGCTGTTGAAATGTATATAGTGGAAGGGGTCATGGGTGTCAGGTGGCATCGGGTGCGTGCTACCCAACAGGAAGCCTTAGCTCTGCACTTTCATTTCATTAATTCTATATTAGATTCCCTGGTCTGTCACACGGGTAACAATGTCTTCCTCACAGGGAACTAAGAGGGGAACAGAGAAATGTTCTGTCCAGTCTGTTTCTGGTCCATCATGGGGTGAAAGTATCTTCTCTGTATTCCCATGAAGGACCCCAGACGTAAGATCCTTGCAATTTCCCTACGTTTACGTAAGGACCTCAGATCCATACTGCCTCAAGGTGGCATTTTCAACAAGCCCCGGGTTTTCTTGCTGTTTTTTTTTTTTTCCTAACCTAGTCATAGTGACATCTGCTTGTCACTTTCGCTTCTAAAAAGACTCCACCATAAGCAATGTGGCCCAAAAAGAAGAGTGGTACCATTACCTCTAGGGTTCCAAAGATCTACTAACACAGCCCCAGCAGATGTGCCTCGTAAGATGCTCAAGCTTTTTATATTACATTTCTTTATTGGGGTGAGTAAGGTGGCAAGGCCCAATGCGCAGGTCAGAAGACAACAAGGAGAGCGAGTTCTCGATTTCCACAATATGAGGAGTCCCAGGGACTGAACTCAGGCTTGTGGTCCCTCAGGCTTGGCAACAAGTGCTTTGACTCTCTGAGCCACCTCACCCACCCTTAGCATTCCATTTGTTTTTTTTTCTTTTTAGACAGTCTTACTACGTAGCCCAGGTTAGCCCAGAATTCAATGTGCACATGAGATTCTACCGTAAAAAACAAACAACCAAAAATACTATCAGAGCACATTCCCTTTGTCCTATTAATACTCTAAACCAAATAAAACACTAATTATAATTAACTGATTAATCATAACCTAGTTTTAAAAACTATTTTTAAATCTGAGCTTTCCTGTTTTATAAGATAGGCTGTTGGCTCCAGCTCCGTGACCCTTTCCGTATTTGATAAACAGGCCTGTCAATGGCATACAAACACAGGCAGACAACGTATGTCCAAGCCTCTGTCAAACTATTCATTATAGGAAGCACATTCATAAATCTGCCTGACCACTGATGCCCAGTGTCACCACACCACACATCCCGTGCAGATAAGATCTATAGAATTTGCTCACGTGTCCTTTTTCTACTATTTATGGCTGCCTACGTCCTGCCATTTCCAGAACTTCCTGTTCCACTTTGTCCTTATATTTACTTGTCATTGACTTTGGGCATGGCCCATGTGTGGAGTCTGTGGACAGCATGTGGGAGTCAGTTCTTTCCTTCCACTATGTGGTTCCAGGGATCAAACTTGGGTCATCATCAGGCTTGGCAGCCACCCTAAGCCATCATCAGCCACAACTACCTCTTTAAACTCCACTTCAACAAGACTTCTGTTTTTTTCTTAAACAATCTCAATTTTAAAAAAATCACTAGAGGAGCTGGAGAGATGGCTTAGCAGTTAAGAGAGCTGACTGTTCTTCCAGAGGTCCTGAGTTCAATTCCCAGCAACCACATGGTGGCTCACAACCATCTGCAATTCTGTAATGAAATCCAATGCCCTCTTCTGGTGTGTCTGAAGACAGTGACAATGTATTCATATATATAATATAAACAAATCTTTCTTGTTAAAAAAGCAAGCACTATAATTTATCTAAAGAATATAAGTAGAACTTTTGACAATCATTCAAGTTTTACTTAAAGAGTCTCTTCAGTGGCTCCAGAGCAACTGGACACAATTGACACAATTGTGTACTAATATGCTGAAGGTAGGGAGTATCACCATTTCTATTGTGTCTTCAGGAATTTAAGCACCAAAAACCATCTTCTATTTGCACAAATGGAAGACGGAGTGGAAATTTAGTCTCAAGAACATAACTTTATTCTCATTATGCCTCGTTTGGTGGTAGGGTGCCACTGTAGCATTGTGGAAAGGTGGGACTGGTTCCCTGTGTGGTGTTAAGTGGGTGAAGGGCCACCTAACATGAAAAACTGGGAGGAAGGGAGAAGAGGCTAGAATGTCCTGGCTAGGTGCAAGCAGGTATCCCTGGGTCTTCCCCAGGCAGGGGAGTGCTGGGTTATTGCCACCTTAGCTGGCAGTAGTGCCTAGATGATGCTCAGATACACGGAAGTGTGCAAGGAAGCTTTCCCTCACTCTATTGTCACCAAAGTTCATTGGAGGGAGCTGGAGAAATGCATGGCTCAGTTGTGAAAAGCATGCACCACTCCCCCAGAGGACAAGAGTTCGATTCCCAGCATGCATGTCAGGTGACTCATTACCACCTATAACTCTTAGCTCTGGGCCAGAGCCTCTGCAGACACCTGCACTCATGTGTATACTTAGCATAATTAAAAATAATAAAACATGAGGCTGGAGAGATGGCTCAGCAGTTAAGAGCATTGACTGCTCTTCCAGAGGACCCAGGTTCAATTCCCAGCACCCACATGACAGTTTGAAATTGTTTGTAGTTCCAAAGGACCTGACATCCTCATATGGACACGCTGTAGGCAAAACACCAATGCACATAAAAATAAATAAATATTTTTTTAAAAAATAATGGAGGGGATGGAAGAGGACAGTGGTATTAATTAATAAATAAAATAATAATAAAATATGAATCCTAAAAATAAATGAATAAAAGAAAGAATTTTAAAATGCCATTGGGATGGTCTCTATAGTCTGTCTGCTTCTAACAACAGACCTCCAGAAGGTGCGTGGCCAATCCTCCAATCACCATTGAAAGCCTGCGTTACCATGGGCACGCTGATGTCACCACTCATAAAAACTCCCCAGTGCTTTCCTTTCCCATCTTTGTTTGGCATCACTGCTACACCTTTTATCTTTTATGTAGATCAGACTAGTGTCAAAAACAATCTCCCCACCCTGACTCATCACGTGCCACCATGCCCGCTCATGCCTACACATCTTTGCATCTTTACCTTTCTATGCATCATTTATACCCGTTATCTGACAGGCATCTGTTCCCTCCATGGCTGCAGGATGCCTCTCAGTCTCATCAAATAAGATGCAGGGATGGCTGTCTCCATCTTTTCAGGAAAAGATGAGGAACAGAAGCCAAGTCTCCTAGACTCCTGTCAATATTCTTCCTCCTGACTGGATCCCTTTCAAACTAAAACTATGTTTAAAGCACCAAGGGCCCAGTGCCACCAAGGGACCCTCAGCTGGCAGTGCACTGAGGGGGTCTGTGGACTGGAGCTCCGTAAGCGATCCTCCTAAGACTTTGCACACAAAATGCACAGCAGCTTGAAAAGCACGGTAGATTAGGAGGCAGAGCACAAGTCTCTAGAGGACTCCAGAGAGCCACAGAACTGTCAGATTCAGAGAGTTATCACCCAAGCAAACAAGAACTCTGATAAACTAGGAGTGAACACTTACCGTGTCCCCGATCTTCAGACCCTCACACTTCCTCTGACCAGGGTAGGATACGCCATCTTGGCAGGTGGCAGTGAAGAAGAGATTAAGGTCTTCTGGCTGATCCCACACCGACAGCTCCACCTTAGCACGGATGCTCTGAACAAAGGGAGAAAAGAAAGCCCACGGTACTTAGAAACAGCCACAGTGAGGTGTTCTCCATGGTGGCTTTCTTCTATCACATGGTTTCTTCTAACCTCAGGAGACTCAAGCCAAGTTAGAGACAGGAGGCTTCCCATACACCATCTTGGCTTGGGCCTCCCTCTGTGAGCTTGGAATGGCTGATAATAGTCTATCTGCGAAATGATATAGCTTCCTCAAAAGATTTTTTGATCTGTCTCCCGCTCACCTCTTCAGGGCCACCTCTCATGCCCACTGTCAGTTCCAGGCACATAATTACTGAAATCTAGCCATGTAGTCTCCACGCTTTGGGTTTATCCATGCACACACAGGCACACAGGCGTACACATACACCCAGGACAGCAGCCCTTTGCCTAGTGTCTCCTCTCCTGCCTCCCCCCCCCCCCCCCCCCGCCCCTTAGCTAGTTTTTGATAGTAAGGCTAGCTCCTTACTATCAAAAACTATGCAAAAACAGTTCATCCAGGTTCCATCTGGTCTTTCCTCATACTCAAACCCATCCCTTACTAGGTGAGGTTATCCCATGAACCTGAAACTACATTATCTGAGACTTGACTCTTCTCTGGGGACTAGCTGCTCAAGACAATGACTGACACAAAGACTAAGAAAAAATGGTATGTCATCGCAGAAAAAAAAGAAAGAAGGAAGAAAGGGAGAGAGGAAGGAAGGAAAGAGAAAACAGAGAGAGGAGGAAAGGAAGAAAGAAAGAAAGAAAGAAAGAAAGAAAGAAAGAAAGAAAGAAAGAGAGAGAGAGAGAAAGAAAGAGAAAGGAAGAGAGGAGGGAGGGAAGGAGGAAGGGAAGGAGGAAGGGAGGGAGGGAGGGAGGGAAGAAGGGAGGGAGGGAGGGAAGAAGGGAGGGAGGAAGGAAGGAAGGAAGGAAGGAAGGAAGGAAGGAAGGAAGAAGCATGTACTGGGAAGGTTGGGGAGAAGGTACGATCCTTATACTGCTAGCTGGAGTGGAAGCCAATACAGACTTTTAGAAAACCAATGAGTAATGTATTCTAAAACTCAGGCTGATCTTAGTCCTAGCTTCCTCGGAAGCTACACAACTGAAATGTGCAGGTTACCAAGAAGCAGAGACAAGAATGTCTACAGCAAGTTAAGAGCAAGAATCTGGAAACCAACCAAAGGCCTGCCAATAGATAAGTAAACCAAGAATATCCACCTAGCAGAGCACTTAAAATAGCAACAATGTATCAAACACAAGGGGGTAAAGGGACCATGAAGAGTATAACATTGCTTAAAGCCAGACACACTGTATTTATTTATTTATTCATTCTCTAATAAAGATACTCTGGGCCACAGTAGATTGTATATAATGGTGGCCCCATGAGATTGTGAGAGCTATAAAGTTTCCTTATCGGTTAGTGATGTTAATCTACCTTCTGTATATTCAAGTACACAATGGTGACCACTGTTACAACTGCCTGCATATTCAGTATAGTACCAGTCTCAGAGGTTTGTAGCCTAGGAGAGAAAGGCAGCCACAGACAGCCGAGGCATGTAGTACATTACACCGGCTAGGTTAACTTGCTGTATATTCTTTGCTTGCACAATGCTATAACTCCCTGGCGATATGTCTCTCAGAGTGCATCCTTGTTACTGAGCAAGAAGCCATCATGTGTGAAATTCAGCAATAGGCAGAACTAATGGTTGCCCTTGGGGGATAGCGAGAGAAGGAGGCCTACAAGGGACTTGCCTGTGCTGGCAATGTTCTGCTGTAGCTGTGTTTTCTTTGTATGTTTTTGTTTCTGAGACAGGGTCTTGTTATACTGTCTAGGCTGACCCTGAACTCTGTACTCCTCTTGCTTCAGGCTTCTGAGCTGAAATTGCAAGCAACAAGCTCAGCCATGATCTGCTTTTTACCTGGGTGTTAGATACTCAGGTATGTTTATACAAGGCTTACAGAATCCTTTTCATGCCTCTTGGTTCTTAGAACCCACCCTTAATGAGTAGGGAACATACTACTGCTGCTGTGCTAAATAAATGGTCATGCATACTGTCATAGTCATGCATACCGTCATAGTGCCTTATCTGCAAATAAGGGCTGCGCCCAACCTGGGTCACATAGCTGCTTCTGTAGGGGACAGGAGATGATGCAGAGGCTCATGACTGTTCAGTGTGTGACCAATTAGTGACACTGAGTTCTCAGCACTAAGTTGGCTATCTGTATTACCCTCCCATACCCTCAAGGCTCAGGGAACATGATAGACAAAAGAGCAGAAAGAATGTAAGGGACGGGGAAGAACATGGTGAAGAAGCGCTGTCTCCTGAACGTGACTGAGCCATTGCGCTCATGAACTGGAGGCAACTGTGGTTATCTGCACAGATTCTGTACAAATTCCAGCAAATCATAACTACCATAAATGGAGGAAGGATTCGGGAGACCCTATCCCTAAGGAGCTATTCTGCCCTTTAAAAAAAAAAATCTATAAGAAGCCAGGCAGTGGTGGTGCACACCTTTAATCCAAGCACTTGAGAGGCAGAGGCAGACAGATCTCTGAGTTCAAGGCCAGCCTGGCCTACTGATTGATTTCTAGGACAGCCAGGGGTAGAGAGAAACTAAATCAGAACAAAATAAATCTTTAAGTAATAGCCAAGTGTGGCGCCACATACCTTTAATCCCAGCACTTAAGAGACACAGGTAGGTGGATCTCCACAGTGAGTTCTAAATCAGCCAGGGCTACTTAAATATAGAGTTTCAAAAGTCCTGTGAAAGACGTAACTTTAGAAGCTGAGGCCAAATGAAGTAACTTTTGTGACTAATTAGAAGTCGCTTTTTATCAAGCATTTAAAAAAAAATCTGTTTATAACACAGACAGCAGGACTTACTCTGAGAGACACTGAGCTAAACTGCCTCATGAGCAAGAAGCCGAAGTACCTCTATCTTTTTTAGATTTCCCATGCCTCCCTCTAACCCGCCAACTCTGACGAGTGGTGCTAAGCTTGAATACACGAACTATGCAGTTTTCCTAACAAATTCACAGCTTGCAGAAAATACTCCACAAATACTCCTCTGCAACAAATTGTCGAAGTGCTTCTACAACTCTAAAAATACTAACCCTCTGAAAGCCACTTCCTCTTCAGAGTGCCATCCTTAATTGGCCAAAGGTCACAAAAGCGCTACTCAACGCACACTACACTATCCCACTGAATGTAATTAGTTATTTACAGATCTGCCTATAAGGACCATATATATGCCCTCTCTCTCCAGGATGCAGCACAAAGTCTTGTGGAATGAATACATGGACCAAAGTACAGACGTTTGAACAACAGTTAGGCTCAAGGGGCTGGGCAGATGAAAATGAAATCCTTGAAGACAGCTAATAGGGACCAGAGGAGCAGCTGTACTTAAGAATCCTAGCTATTCTTTAAGACGACTCAAACTGGTCCCCAGAACCCACAATGGGCAGTTTGAAACTGCCAGTAACTCCAGCTCCAGGGAATCTAATCCCTCCTCTGGCCTCCAATGCAACTGACACACGCATTCACATGTAGACACCCATACACAAAGGGGGGGAAATGCATACACATACATGCACATATATTCGTATACATAAAAGGTGTATGGAAAGATGGCTCAGTGGTTAAGAGCACTAGCTGCTCTCCTTTAGGGTCAGGTCCAGAGATACTCAGGACAAATGACTATCTCTGGTGCCTACTAGCAAACCGACTATGTTAATTTGGTATTGAGAGCTGGTTTCCAGGCTTCCCAGGGATCACAAATACCTGTCTCTGGCTCTTCTCAGTTCCTCTCACCCACACCCTATCCTAAACTTCTCCAGCTTCTCATTCTCAGGCCAGAGAAACCTGACATTTCAGCTGTGTGCTATCTTTTGACTTCTCTTTTGTCTTCCTCCCTTGATTCTATCTCTTGCCCCACCTCCAGCCCCTCAAAGGCCCCTAGTCCAGTCTACTGCCCACTCTTCAGTTCACGCCTTTCTCTCCCTGCTCTGGACTCCTCCCGATGCCTCTGGCTGGACACTCCCTCATACCTACAATGAAATCCTCCTTCTCAACCACGCCTTGGAGTAGCCACATCATCAGCTCATGTAATCTGGTGCTGAAATCCTCAGTTTACACACAGAGGACCCAGGTTTGGATCCCAGCACCCACACAGCAGCTCACAACCATCTTCAATTCCAGTTTCAGGGGATCTGATGCCCTCTCTGTTCTCCAAGGGTACCAGACAAACACACGGTGCCCTGACATACAAGTGGGCGTGCGCATACACACACACACACACACACACACACACACACACTGAGGAACTAAAATTTAAAAACCTTTAAACTAAGAAAAGGATGTCGGCCTGAAGAGATGGCTCATGGTTAAGAGCACTGACTGCTCTTCCAGAGGTCCTGAGTTCAATTCCCAGCAACCACATGGTGGCTCACAACCATCTGTAATGCGGTCTGTTGTCCTCTTCTGGTGTGTCTGAAAAGAGCGACAGTGTATTCACATGGAATAAACAAATAAAAAAAGAAAGAAAAGAAGAGAAAAAAAAAAGGCACTCTGTTTTCTGTGGGCCATAGACCTCTAGCTGGTGTTCTGGCTAGCTGGTTCTCTCTTGCTTACCACACAGCGACTGGGATCAGAATCTTCCCCACTGTTTCAGATGGCAGGAATTAGGAAGATTTAGCTTAGACTTCATTTATGATACCAAACACGGAGCCCAAAAGCTCCGTTGCTGAGGCAGGCCTCCGGAGCTCATGCTGATCCCATACCCACAGGCTTTTTTCTTCAGAATCCACGGACTTTGGAAAAGTATGAATCACCAGGTCACCCCACCTCACAGCTATAAGGGTCCACTTCCCTTGAAACACCTCACGCTCCTGCAGGGCAGAGCTGTGCTTGGTCCCACGTCCTGCTGCCATGTGTCGTACAATGCTGGCCACAATTAACTCCTTAAGATGTATTTGTTGACAGAAAAGAATGAAGTGCAAGACACCTCAGAGGTTCAAAGGCACAAGAACCGGTTCTTAGGCACGGGGCATTCACGGGCAAGTCGTGAACTTACTCAGTTGCTACCAGCTCTGCCCCTGAAGATGATTTCTCACTCCCATCCTAGAAAAAAATTGACGATGTCAAGAATGCCAGCCCCCCTAAGTGCTATTCTATTACAGACCCGGTGTCACATTAGGTCACATCTGCAATTGCTTTCTGTAGGCCCAGCTGTAGGGGGAGGGGAGCTGCTGGAGCAGACTTTATGGCAACAACCAAAAGAGAAACATGTGCTGTGCTAGGGCAGAACCCACCACGGGCTCTGATGTCACCCTCCGCTGCTATGCTAGTGGTCTGCAGCCCATCCTGCCTGCTCCCACTTTAAAGAGAGGCCCCTGGGCTTTTTGTCTTAAGTATCTCTCCTCCCAGGCATGGAGTGATGTTTCCGTATCCAGACTCAGGACTCAGCCCTGGAAGACAGTCTTCCCTCTGCAGCACTCTGCAAGAGACTCCATGCTGCCAAACACCCTTGGGCAGAGAGTGAGTTTGGCACAGCTAGAGAAGGGTATAAATCTAAGAACTGACAATTCTGCATTATGAAAGACACATACAAACCAGACGAGCCAAAGACCACAACCACTTCATCTGTAACAAACGCTCTGACCAGAATCTTCCAGTGTCCCCACAGATCCGCTGCTAGCATCCAGAGAAGCAACGTCAAGACCCACATGTAATCATGGTTGTGTGACTCATGAAATCCACCACAAATCAGGGCAACGATGAAAATGTCAACCAGCACCAGCAAGCACAGCCCATGTGCTCTAGTGCCTGAGGAGGCTAAGAAGAAAGTGTTGGATGCCCTGGAACTGGAGTTATAGAGCCTCCATGGGGATGCTGGGAATCGAACCAGAGCGGCTTGCCTATGTATATGGCTTAGAAGTATTCTTTGTGTAATTTGTGGCATTTTCTCAGATCCTGATTTGTTATGTATATATAATATTGTTATTTAATGAAAATCCAGGAACCTGGGGAGCAAGAAGAGTGGGGTACCCACTTAGAAGTTGGGGTTAGGGCTGGTGAGATGGCTCAGCGGGTAAAGAGCACCAATTGCTCTTCTGAAGGCCACGAGTTCAAATCCCAGCAACCACATGGTGGCTCACAACCTCCTGTAATGAGATCTGACACCTTCTTCTGCTACTGCAGAGTACTTGTAGTAAATAAATAATACATAAATTTTTTTTAAAAAAAGAAGTTGGGGTTGGCAGAAATGATCTTTTTAGGCTGCATTAGAAACTGGAGTGAATCCAGGTTCCCTGAGCAACTGTGGGGCTCTGTCATTGTTGCTGGAACCCCTAAATTAAACTGGGAAAACATGTTGCATAGCTCAGGGATCAGCAGGGTCTGGAGCTGGATGAGCTTGGAAATGTTGAGAAGTAGCTGTTCCAGAAGATGTCCTCCCCCCACCTCACAGAGCTCAGATGAGGCCATCCCTTAGCTCTGTCTTCTCTAGAAGGCTTGAACTCACAGAGCTCTCTACCTGCCTCGTCTACACAGTGAGCTCCAGGACAGCCAGGGTTAGAAAGAGCCTATCTCAAGGGTTCAGGGTGAAGGGAGCAACCCAGATAGAAATGAAGGCTATAGTGTAGAGGAAGAAAAGAGAAAATTCTAGCTTTAGCAGGAATTCACAAGAGAAATGAGGTAAGTTCTGACTTGTAAAGAGCCCAGACTGCAACAGTTCATGAAAGGGGCTGAGAGGCCACCAGCCAGAAGTTCTCCCAGATGCCAGACTCCAAGTCTATAGGACACAGAGACATGGGGATACTGAGTAGGGGACTTGGCCACACTTCGAATGCTAGGGGTCCCTAACAGAAGGTTTGCTGGTTAGAGCTAAGTCTCCACTCAAACCTTTATTAGTTCCAGGCCTCAGCGTTTCAGAAGGGGTGGGGTGGAGGGGTGGGGGCCAGAGCCAATTACTTACACTGTATGCATTGATAATCAGCTGAATAATATTTTTGGAATCTCCATGCAAAATCTCCACAGTGGTTCCAGGTATCAGGGCTGTAAAATTCTTGAGAAAAAAAAACACAAAACAAATAAACCAAAAAAAGTAAGACCATTTTGCCTGCTGTGAGGGTTAATTTTATGTCAACTTGACACAGGCTAGAGTCACCTATATTGAGAAAATGCCTCCGTAAGATTGGGATATAGGTAGCCCGTAGAGCATTTTCTTAACTGGTGATTGATGGAGAGGGCCCAGCCCACACTGGGTAGTACCATCCCTGGCTTCCATAAGAAAACAGGTTGAGCAGGCCATGAGAAGCAAGCCAGTAAGCAGCACCCCTCCATGGCATCTGCATCTGTTCCTGCTTCCGGGTTCCTGCCCTGTTTGAGTTCCCATCCTGACTTCCTTTAGTGATGAAGGAATTTCCCCTTTTATGATGGGGAAGTGCTAGCCAAATAAGCCTTTCCTCCCCTAATTGCTTTTGGTCATGGTGCCTCCCTCATCTCAGCAATAGTAACCATAACTCCCGACACCTTCCATCCTGTCAGAGTCAAGAGTGGTCAAGGGCCAGGGCCATGCTCTGCCGCTCTCCTAAGACCACATGCTGGAGAAGGTGCCATGGGAGAGGCAAGAAAAAGTGGCGTGAGAAGCACACTCAGGAGGCCGTAGAAGGGACCAAAGGGCTGACAGCAAGTGACCGTCCACCCTCTAAGGTCACGACCCTCTCACCATCACTCCTGGTAATTGCAGGCTCATTTCCAGATGACTCAGCATGCTCTACAGGAGCACAGAGGGCTTGCTTCCCCAAGCTTGGAGGACAGCCTTTCTTCTCAGTAGGGAGCTAACATACGAGGCAGGGGTGTCATTCTAAAGACCTTTTGATCCCTGTATGTAAGGCCTGGGGACAAAGCCCTTTGCCCCAGGACAGCTCCTGAGTGAAGCTCTGAGAACAGGACAGAGTCCCTGTCGCTCTCTGGCTGTACAGGTCTCCCCATTCTTAGGAAGGAGGCTGACGCCAAGGAGGAAACAAAGCCCAATACAGCTTCTGCAACTTTAATCCTTCTAAGAAAGTGGCTTGTAATGGACAAGCTGTAATCCACAATCTTGCACCAAAGAAAAAGTAAGCGTCTTTCCATACTATCATCTAAAATACACTCAGGCTCAGAGAGGACCCATGACTCAGGAAGACACTGTGAATTTTTCATAATTCGTAAAGCAGGGGCCTTCGAGACACGATCGAACCCAAGTTCTTTGGAGAATAATTAAGGGATTCCTGACAGCATCCCCTATATGATCATAGCATCTGGGGTGAGCCGGGGTTAGGCTGAGCTCACACGAGCTCTTCCATAGCCAAAGAGGTTGACTCACATGTGTGCGCATGTGAGAACATCACATAAGGCCAGAGAGTAGACTGAATGTCCTCCTCCACTATAACGTGCACCCTAAGGAGCTTGTGACCACCACTTGCAGCTCACTGTGATTGCTGCAATGGCGGCCCAGGCAGCAACCTGGGAAAAGACTTGTTGAATGGAACAAGCCCGTCGCTCTCTCCTCTAAGTGATTTTTGGGAGACCTACTGTGCTGGTCCACTCCTTGCCTCCTACCCCACAGGAAGGCAGACGGCTGTAAGACCGAGTTAGCCATGCGTAGTAGCAGCCAACAACAGGCTGCTCGGTGTCTTAGTTTCCTTTGTACAGAATTATTTCATGTTTTCCTTCTCGACTGAAACAGGCCCCTGTGTCTCCTCCATCCATCTCCTGAAAGTGACGACTCATAATATTTTTGAGGTATTTCTCTGAGTTAAATTAGGTAACACAGTTTAAAACCCCTGCCGGTGAAGATGTTCGTGACCACACGAACACTCAAGAGTTTCCTTATTACTTCTATGAACAGCTCCATTGACCCCGCCCACTCCCCACCCCCCAGGCCATCCCTCCCAGCACTACACCCCCCCCACCCCCGCCAAGAGTACCTTGTATAGCATATAGTGGTTCTTTGTCACTGCAAAGATGAGGTTAATATTGTTCTCCGCCAGCTTCTCCCCAAGCAGGGCAAGCGATGGATAGTCCTAAGGCCAAGGCAAAAGCCAAGAGTGTAACCATCCCAACCAGCTGCGACACTGACATGTGATCTGCAGACATGCAGACGCTGGAAAAAGCATCTTTCTCTTGGGTGCCTGTCAACCAAGGGCCCAATAACCAAGTCCATCAGCAGCTTCTGAATTAATAGGAAGTGATGCTCATTAGAAAGGCCCCTCTAGCATCTCTAGGTGCAATCTGTATCCCTCCCCATCCTTCAGGAGGGATGGGGATAGTTGTGGCTCCAGGAAGAACAGCGCCACCTTCTACCATCTGCCACTAACACGTATTAGCCTGTATCCCTTCCCTATGACTGGTCCTTGCCCTGTATTCCTTTTTCTGTGCCCAACAGTCTGGTAACCAATGTCTGCGGGTCCCACTCATGGCTCACAACAAGCAAAAGAGGCCACAGCTCTCTGGAATCAGGCGATGATGGAGGGAGGAGGTGTCAAAGTGAGGAGAGAGGAAAGGCAGGAGGCAATCTGACCCTGGTTGATACCAGGATCGCTGTTGGGTGAGGTCCTATAGTTAAAAGCCCTTTCTTGAGACTTCATCACTCCTGGATAATCTGGAAAGCTTAGATGATCACCTCCTGAAGCTGGAGAAAATGGGCTTGTCCTGCAACGAAAACTGGCAAGAACTCTCTAGCTAGGTATTAAATGTGGCAGAATCTTGGTACTTGCTGGGCTGGGTAACCTCTAACTCTATCCCAGTTGTGATCCCTTCAGGAAAACAGGCTCCATGCTACCTTCAGATCACCTCCACTGGAACCACTTGGCTCCCAGGCCACCCCTTCCTCCGGTGACATAGCTCCCATTAGGGACACAGCGGTGCGGAGATGAACCAGCTACAGAAATCCCTAGCAAGAATTAGTTAACGAGGAGGTTTTAAAACTTAGAGAGAGAAGACAAAATAATGAATAAGCCTGGATCCCCAGCACGGAGCTGAACATCAGCAAGTACTGAAGGTCAAGGAGGTGTCCAGGGAAGGGATGAGTGATGGGCGCAAGGGCAGGTCAGAGGAGCCCTCCCAGTGCTCACCATCTGGTTGGACGCAGTGTACTCGTTGGCTTCGTTCAGGTGACACTGGCCATCGTGGGGCTGGACCAGGCCACCCAGTTTTCCGTCCAGTGCGATGTGGGGCACATCGTCCGTTGTGAACACCAGCAAGTGCAGTGCGTCTTTTCGCCATCCGATCTTCTCCTGAAAGACAGGAGACGGGGGTGGGGTGGGAGAAATTGGAGGTGGTATAGCCTTCCTGTACAAACCTGCCCAGGGCATCATACGAGACAACAGGAGGCTGCAGGACTCCAAGTCTGAGTCAGAGGCATGTCCTTCCCACAGCAGTGTGGCCTCTCACTTAAACCACACTATAGTGGCACAGATGAGAAGCTCCACCCACACAGGCCATGTGCCCAGACACCTACTAGCATCATCCTCTTCCACCCACTGGTACCCACTCTTCTCTGACTTCACCAAGGGCTCCATCTCTGACTTCACCCAAGGGCTACATCTCATCTCTGACTTCACCCAAGGGCTCCATTTCTGACTTCACCCAAGGGCCCCATCTCTGACTTCAACCAAGGGCTCCATCTCTGACTTCACACAAGGGCTCGATCTCTGACTTCACCCAAGGACTCCATCTCTGACTTCACCCAAGGACTCCATCTCTGACTTCACACAAGGGCTCCATCTCTGACTTCACCCAAGGGCTCCATCTCTGACTTAACATAAGAGCTCTATCTCTGACTTCACCCAAGGGCTCCATCTCTGGAAGATTCCCTTTCAGGCTCTAAAATAAGCCTGAGCCCACCCACGCCTTCATCACACCACTGGCTGAGACTGGCTGAGATGACGGTTAAACACCTGAGGCCCAGTTAGACCTGAACCATGCAGTAAAGCATCCAAAAGGCCCTTTCCTTGGAGATGGCTCTGCCTTTTGAGGATCTGGTAAGAACTGCCATCTCTCCCGGTAGGAGTGAATTCTCTAGTCCTTACCAAAATCACTTCAATGTCAAAAGTGCAGCAGATGAGCTCTCTCCCTTACTGTTTCACTGCATGGGACCCATTTCACTTCACAGGATTATCCAGACAGAGGATCAGCTAAATATAGTGCATGGCAAAGTGGGAGTGGGGGAAGGGAGCTCTGGACTGCTCATATTCAGCCACTGTAGCCACAGCATTACACAGTACCACTCAGAAATTATCATCCAGAGCCAGAATGCATGCTCACTCTTTTACTATTGGTGAAAGGGCATCCCAAAATAATGAGGGTGACTATTGAGAGGATTAGACATTGCCAAGGCAGGCGAATTTCTGAGTTTGAGGCCAGCCTGGTCTACAGAGTGAGTTCCAGGACAGCCAGGGCTACACAGAGAAACCCTGTCTCAAAAAACAAAACAAAACAAGACATTGCCAAGGGCTAGTTATACACACGTTAGATATTAAACTCACGGAGGAAGGGTTCATACGTCCGGTACTGTCCACTCTCATTCATCTGAACAGCTACAATGAGCACAGAAAAACATATCACAAAGTCAAAGGGGGCAGGGAAGGGGAATTCAACAAAGCCAGTGAAGACCAAATGCCTGCTTTCGGCAGGAGCAGTCACCTAAGAGGAGTCCGTTTTATAGTCATGGAACTTTTGTCCAATAAGCAGCTACTGATCTCCTACTGTGTGTCAGGTCCTCTGGGAGGTTGCAGATCTACCAAAAGCTTATTCCAGCTCTTAAAGATACTCAATTTAAATAACAACAGCAGCTTTAACTAACATACCATGATAGTGTTCATGCAGGCAAATACAATATTAATGGAAGCCAAGGAGAGGAGGAGGAGGGACAGAATGGAGGAGGGAGGAGAAAGACAATGACGACAAGAGTATGATGAGGAGGAGGAGGAGGAGAAGGAGGAGAGGAGGAGGAGGAGGAGGAGGAGGAGGAGGAGGAAGAGGAGGAGGGAGTCAAGAGATGTGTAGGCTCAAGGTTTTCTACCTGCACCCCTCTTACAGAAATAACAACTCTGAGACTTATTTATGAATAAATGGCTAGGCTGTAAGCTTTGGCTTGTTCCCACTAGCTCATTACTCAATTATCCCATTTAAACTAATCTAAGTCTGCAAAAGGCTAGTTAACTCTCCACAGTTTCATGCCTTCACCTCCCTCAAGAGTCCAGGGAGGACCTACCTGCCTCTGACTCTTTCCCAGAGTCCCCCCTCTCTCTCCTAGATGTCCCATCTTCTGTTTCCTGCCTTTTGCTAATTGTCTTTTTATTGGCAGGTGATGCTTCCACACAGTGCGCAAGATGATCCTCTACAAGAATGAGGAGGAGGAGGACTGGGATGTGAGGAGGGAGAGAGCTGAGGTGGAAAAAGGCCTTCCCAATCTTCAGGAAACTCCAGCTGTTCTGGAAGGAGGAGGAGAACACTCGGAGGAAACAAAAGAAACTGGGAGGGAGGAAGCAGAGAGACAGGAAAGGAGCACAGCAAAGATGTCCCCACATCTGGGAGCCGGTGCTCCCTCGTAGCTACACCAGGACAAGCTGGTCGCAGGACAGGAGCTGGGGTAAGAAGAGGCCATAGAGAAGCTGCCAGGATTCTGGTAGGTTCTGATTTTTGCTCTGTTGGTTTTCACCTTCTGAATGTGTATGTGCACACTTATAGAGAGTGAATGCACACTACATAAATTATCCCTCAATAAGCCAGACTTTAAAAAAAAAAACCCTCCAACTCTGAGTAGTTATCTGTCAACGCCGTGATTCTATTTCAGGGGATTCCAGCCACAAGAGTGCCATGAAATTATGCATGACCACATCTTATCAGTAGTAAGAAAAGACGAAAAGATGTGGCTGGCCTCGTGTATGGGTACAGGGAAGTAAACTGATATTCATAAAAAGTCTGAAATTATGTGCAACCAATTATACACAGTGGAAAGAAAGAAGCGGGTATTTGTAGTATGATTATAAACCATGTAAGAAACATAGAGTTCTATTTTAAAACAACACGAGATATTGAGATAAAGTATGGCATATGTGTTTAGCGTTAGATTATGGGCGATCCCTTCTTTTTCCTATTATTTTTCAAACTATAAGCAGTGCTTCTGCCACACTGGGCTTTAAATATTGTTATTTGCTTTCTTTTCGGGCTCCAATTTTTCTTTTTTGGGGGCTCCATTTTTTTCTTTGACAGTTTCTCTGTGGTTTCATGCAGACAGAATCAGATGAGGGCTTAGTCAGCAAGGAGCCAGACAACATGGAATTTGAGTGTTTTAAGATGGAGTTCTCCTGCCGTTTCTAACTCCCTGTGCAACCCTGACCAACTTATGTGTCACCTTGAAAGCTTTTGTCCCCCTTATCTGTATAACAGACATAAAAATCCTTCACTTTTATTGAGTACACCCACAATTCTCCTAACCCTTCCCCACCTCGACCAATCTCTGTGGACAATGCCATCCCATAGCTGAGCAAACTGGCGCTCGGAGATTAACCTGACCAGTCCACTCCACTATAAAGGCAGCCTGAGACAGCCTGTGTTTCACTCACAAAATTAAATCACCCAATCATACAGGGAGAGGAAGCTCTGTGTGCACATTAAAGGCGATAACTCAGAAAAAAGCCCGGTACAACACTGCATCTACCCTGTGACTGCCAGATCCAAAACTCAATGCTTGCAGAAAGGAGGGAGCGTCTGCAGCAGACACAGAAGGAAGGGAACTCTATTTCCTATTAACTGGGCTCATGATCAGTAAGTGGTGACAACGGCCTTGGCCCAGAGTCAGGTTGCTGGCTGGGTCAGGACACAGACGAATTATCCATCCAGGCTTTCAACTTGGAGATGTCACATGGTGACTCCAGAGTATTTATATTCAAAATAAACTGTCTGCTGTCTGATTGCTTGTAGGGTTGTTTTGAAGATTTCAGTTTGGTATTCCACATTTAGAACAAAGAACAACACTGGGCAATGTGATCTTCTCCTCTTCCTCCTCCTCCTTCTCCTCTTCCTCTTCCTCCTCTTCTTCCTCCTCCTCTCCTCTTTTCTTCCTCCCCCTCCTCCTCCTCCTCCTCCTCCTCCTCCTCCTCCTCCTCCTCCTCTTCTTCTTCTGGACTCACTTTATAGACTAGGTTAGCCTTGAACTCACAGAGATCCGCCTGCCTCTATCTCCTGAGTGCTAGGATGAAAGGCATGTGCCACCATGCCTAGCTTATTTTTCATTTTAAAGGAAGCTGCTGAACTATGATAGACTATCCATGGGAGCCATAGTCCAGTATCTTCGGAAGAGATGAATCTAAGTCCGAGTCTTCACTTCGTTCTAACTGTGGAGCCCTATAAAAGCCCCTGTTTCTTTTGGCCTTTGGGAAAAGGAACTGAAGCTGCCTGGTAGGACGGATGCTGGGTCTTCATACACACTCTATCTGGAAAGTACTCGGCACAGAAAGGAAACCATAACAGGACTCTAAATCACTGCTCAAGGGCCAGGATTAACCAGTTCACATTTCTCCTCTTTTTACTGCTTGGTAGTAAGGCCACACAACTGTTATAGGGACCATGAATTACTCCATAGCTGCATACATGTTAAAATGAACAAAGTTAAGTTGAACATGTGGCATACACCTGTAATCCTGGCATTTAGAATAATGAGGCAAGCTCATGAATTTGAGGTCACCCTGGACTACATAGTGAGACTCTGGTAGTGGCTTAAGTAAGAAATGGTTCGGAGGCTCCGGTATTGGAATATTGGGTCTCTATTTGGTGGTACTGTTTGGAGAGGTTCTCCAACTTTTAGGAGGTGCATCCTTTTAGAGGAAGTACATTCCTGGGGAGTGTTTAAAGCGCCTCCCTGCTTCCTGTGTGACAAGATGTGAACAGCCAGCTTCCAGTTTCAGCCACCTACTGCTATGCCTCCCTGACCACAATGGACTCGCTCTCTGGAACAGTAAGGCCAAATAAAACTCTTTTTTACCTTAAGCTGCTTTTGGTCACAGTGTTTTATCACAGCAACAGAAAAGCAACCAATGCACTAGTCTCAAAGCAAACAAAGACCACAAACACTGATGAGGATGTATAGGGCCCAGACCATCCCAACACTGTCATAGAATTGTAACATGGCACCAGTGCCCTGGAAACAAACACGGGCAATTTCTTAACAAGCCAAACACTTATGTTAAGATCAACTAACCCACTCCAGGTATCGACCCAAAAGAAAGAGAAGCATATGTCCATTAAAAAGAACAAGAACACTGGCATTCATATCTATCCATATCCTATGGATAGATAAAAACTGAAAATAACCTAAGTCCATAGCAGGTAAATGGCCAAATAAATGGCTGGACAACTATGCAGCAGAATACCACTAAGCCACAAAGGGAATGGATAGATACATTTACCAGCAAGAAGGAATCTCAGAATAACTGTGCAGAGTCAAACAGGCCAGTCAAAATAAATAAATAAGTAAATGACTGAATGGATGTATTGTGTATATAAAATTTTTGCAAATAGATCTTATGTGTAGTGACAGCCAATGTGTGGTAACCTGGGGGTTAGCAGGAAGGAGAAATGGTGGGCCCACACTTACAAGTACAAATGATATATACGTTTCTTAGCTTTGTTGGCTGGGGTGGGGGACTTGCATGTCTGCCAAGCACCTACATGGGGGTCAAAGGACAATTTGTGAGGGCTGGCTCTCTCCTGCCACCATGTAAGTGAGACCTATGGATAGAACTCAGGTTGCCAGGCATGGCGGCAGGCATCTTTCCTGGATGAATTCTCACAATCTGGATACTGTTGTGGTTTTGATGATGGCTTCTTATGTAAATACATGTCAAATTTTTCAAATTGGGGCCAAGGATACTGGAACATAATCCTAGCACTCAGAAGGCTGAAGCAAGAGGACTCCAAGTTTGAAGTCAGCCTGGGCTACATGTATGAGACTGTTTCAAAAAGGTCAGAAGAACTAGTGTGCCAAACCATACGCTTTCAATGTGTGGCTTATGCATGTTCACTATACTTCAGTGAAGGATCATTTTAAACAAGGCTTGTTTTGCTCAGAGTGCAGTTTGAAAACAATGCATTCCACGGGCATGCCAGTGGCCGCCGGGAGTGGACTAGGAATGTCACCCTTCAACGATTTTCCTCGGCAGCAGTTGCATGCTTGAGGTCAGGTGCTGGTGGAGCTGGGGCCAGCCCCACATCTGCTTTATCTTGCCTGTGTGACCTTAAGGGAGGTTCTTAATTTTTTTTTTTTTTTGCCAACATCTGCTTCCTCATCTAGGAAGGGATATGGTAAGGGAAGGATAATGGCTACTAATGAAACAGCTGTTGAAAGACTTAACCGAAATGACACCCAGAGCAGCAGCCATGTACCTGCAATTTGGTAAAGAGGCAGTAATTGGTACTCATTGACACCACCGCTACTGCCGTGAAGCCAAAACCTCCCACCGGTGTCTCTAACTCATAAACTGCCCACCTTCTCTTCAGAGCAGCGCACTGCTCATGTTTCTCCTTTCAGAGCAGAGCACTGCGCATGTTTCTCTTTTTTCACTTATTTGCATCTTCTAATTTTTACATTGAGTGCTGTCTTTCCTAAAAAGATTTCCTAAGCAGGGAGGGGGGGTCCATGTTTTTTTTCTTTTTTTTGCGTCTGAGTATAATCAAACAGTAAACAAAACATGTAAATAAAACTGAGGTCATTAAATAGACCAAGGTCAGCCCTCAGATGAAAATGTCAAGGGTGGGCGGAGCGGAAGCACGCTGGACTCCAGCAAGAAACCTGGCACGCGGCCAGGACTGCGGTTCACTTGGCTTCTCTGCCTGCTGGTTAGATCTGTATCCAATCCACCGCCTGCCCGCTTCCAGCTTCTGCCCTCTCACTCCACATTCAATCTGGGTGACCTTGCCTCTTTCCATCACCGAGACAAACAACGGGCCCCTCGTCACCTGGTTCCGACAATGAACCACAGCCCCAGAAAAATAGTAGTCAGCCATTGCTCTCTTCTCTGCTCTAAACCTCAAGCCTCCAGCCTCTGATCTCACTGTCCCCAAGGAGGGTGGGTTCCTCCCTCCTTGAGAAAACACAGCCCCGTAAATCCCACCCTCTCTGGGAAACGTCCCATCAGTCATTCCTTCCCACATGCTTAAAAATATACTCATAGCCCAGTGATCATAACCCTTTCGTGACCCGGCTCCTCCGCTGGACTCTGTTGCTTCCTTGTCTTTCTTAAATGTTGCCTGCTTCACCACTCAGCTCCCCATAATCTGACCTCTCTCAGAGTCCATAAAAAGGAAAAGGGATTGAGAGTGGGAGACCAGTCCTTCCCAGTCAGAGAAAATAAATAAAAGCTGGCTTACTCCCCAGGGCCAGACAGAAGCTCAGGCTTATTTATCTCCAGCAGCTGGCCCCGGAGAGCCTAGGCCTGGGAGAAATGACTGGGGAGCAGGGGGCTTGGCTTCTCTATTTTGAGGGCATGGGCTAGAGACACAGACACAGGTCTCTAGCCTGTGGTACAATCTGTTTTCTTGAATGTCTGACAAGGAAGGTGGTCCCTCAGAGGATAGAGACTACCCTTTCCATCCTCCTGTTCTTGGCTCTCCTGAGGAACTCCCCTGCCCAGCAGTAAAGCGACTGCACCTGCAACCAACCAGTGTGTGTGGGAGAGGTCATGGTCGTGGTCATGGTCAACTGGGGCTTACGGATGAGAACCGTAGGGGACAGTTTCAAGGCAGCTACTGCAAAGTCTAAATCAGCAGGCAGTGACTGGGCAGAAAAGCAGACAGGAAGGCTGGAGATGTAGCTCATCGGCAGATCACCCGCCTAGCATACATGGGGCCCTAGATTCAATCCAAAGTACCAAAGAGGTGAGGGTAGGAAGAAAGGGGGGAAGGGGAGGAGAGTGGAGAAGAGACCTGGAAGACCAGGAGAAAACAGTTTCTTTCCTTTTCTGGATTGACTTTTGGAGACAGGGTCTCACTGTATAGACCCTAGCTATCCTGAAACTCGCTCTGTAGACCAGGCTAGCCTCAAACTCAAGAGAGTTGCCAGCCTCTGCCTCCCGAGAGCTGAAATTAAAGGTCACTACACGTAAGGAAGATGGTTTCTATATGAGCTGGGGAAATAGTTCAGTGGCAGAACATGAGCCTAATACGCACCAGGCCCTGGGTTCAAGGGCCAGGAACAAAACAGACACAACAGTTAGGCCAGCAAATGCCTGTTATCCCAGCACTTGAGAGGCTAAGGCAGGAGGGCTACACAACCAACGTGGGCTACATAACAAGGCCTTATCTTGAATAACTAGCCTAGGCCCTGACACGGCCTACATCAGGTGTATCTACCAATGGGCTCACAGTAAGACAAAGCTTCCCCAGACCCGTTTTGTGATAACTTATTTCCATGTGGGGACCACAGAGCGCATGGTAAACCGGAGGTGATGTGTTAGAACGGCAGGTCGTGTCAGAACATACCACACTCTAGGCCCGGACAGTTCCACGTGTAAGAGGTTTAATTGAGAGGGAGAGAGGGGGCAGTAGCTCGGAAAGAGAGGAGGGGGAGAGAGAGAGATGGAGGAATGTTCCCCGTGTATGTATGTGTGTATATATATATATATATATATATATATATATATATATATATATATGGGTTCTGATGTAGGGGCCGCAGGAAAAGGTGGGAGGTGAGCCCAATGGATTCTGGGAATATGGCGACTGTTGCTCTGGCAACAGGTCTCTGAGACCCGCCCATGAGTCACCAAAGGCTCTGAATGCTAACAGGAGGGACACACTCAAGGATGTGTATTACTGAAATCCATAAGAACCCCAGTGAGTCTCAGCCCTCTAGTACAAGAATCTTTTCTATGGCATCTGCCCATGGGCCCAGGGCCCACACCCACTCACTGCCTCATCTGGCAGCTGTTCTGGTGCAAAGCAGCAATCCTTGTTAGAAATTCTTCCCTACCAGGACTCCAAGGGGCTTCCCTGTGGCTTCCTCCCAGCTAGAAGGGCCCTTCCCCTCCTCTATGACAGGTGATGTCCGCTAATACACTTCCCACAGTATCTCCTCTCAAGAGGATACTGTTCCTATGCCTAGCACCCTCCCTCCACCCGTCTTTGTCCTCTTACTATTGACATTTTTAAAAAGTTTTTATGTTACATGTATGTGTGTCTCCCTGAAGGTATGTATGTATACCTCATGTATGCAGGTTCCTGCACTGGTCAAAAGAGGGAGTCAGATGCCCTGGAACTAGAGTTACAAAGTTATGAGCCCGAGGGGTGGGGAGGGGGGGTGGAGGTGGTGAAAGGAGCAAGCCAGCCTTTGGAGGAGGGGGAGGGGAAGGCCATCCCTGACCACTGGGTCCTAAATGACCAGTATGCCCAGGTGCACCTCGGATCTTGTTCTCTCATTGTCTTCCAAGTAGAGTTAAGTTCACAGAGCCAGACCTGTGGCCACCTCAACCTTGGGCCCCTCCCGACAGCTCATGTGGGACACATGCACACAGTAAGGGGTCATCAAACTTTCAGATTAACAACGGAACACTGTCTATGAGTCTTTCCAGAAGGCACTGAGAGGAGGAGGGAGCAGGTGCTGGGGAGGAGAGAGGAAGGAAAAAGAGGCAGATGGCCTGTTTGGCTAGGGACAGACTCCACAGGAGAGCCAAGCTTAAGGACCAAAGAATCTTAATTTCAACATGGCCCACAGGGGAAATCAAGCTTTAACTGTGGGATTGGCTTCCCGAATGACCAACCACACTGACATTCAGGCCTGTTTCCATCACTTTGTAACAATAAACATGTTCTCCTTAGGAGTTTGTTTTTCCTGCTTCTAATCATACTTCGCAAGGAGATATACTTGGGAAAAAATTCTGCTCTGTGGTTACATTCAGTGAGACCACAGTGTAGTATTTCTTTCCCTGAGGAATGGAGCTGCCTGTGACTCAGGTTCTAAATAGCCACCTCAAGCTCAAACCCCAAGAAGCACAGCAGGATGTCTCTGGTGTGGGGCGGGCGGAAGTAGAATGTAGAATAAGCCACATAGATTCTCCATTTAGGGGACTAAGGATGGAGTTCAGTGGTTGGGCTCTTGCCTGAGCAATCAAGATCCCTGGTTTCATTTCTAGTACTACAGAAAGTGAATAAATGATGCATTTGCTTTTATAGGAAAGATACCAATACACAGATATCAATAACATCATATGGGTCATTAATAAACAGGATATTTAATTTATCCCTAATTAGATCCCCAAACTCAAATAAAATCCCTGAGTGGCTGGTCGTGGTGGTACTGGCCTTTAATGGAGCGCAGCATTCAGAAGGCAGAGTAGGTAGACTTCTGTGAGTTAAAAGGCTAACCTTCAGTACATAAGAGTTCCAGGACAACCAAGGGAAACCTGTCTTAAAAACCACAAAACCCCGAGGATAGGGGCCTTCTCCTAGTTTCTTTACTTTTCTCTCCACCAGAACTGCTACTGAGTTGAGAGCATTTGCAGTACACAGTCCTAAGGGCTCCACTCTGAGGGTGGGTATATCACACTGTGGAGGTCATGCAGACACCAGAGCATGGTGGGAAGGTGGACATGTAAGGAGCAGGAGGATCCGGCTGTTTCTGAGCTTCCTTCAAAAGCACAGAGGCACGTATGAGCACAAAGCATTGTTTCCCCATCAAATGTGTGACAAAGACTGCTGTGCCAGGCAGTGTCCTTGCTGGGTGCTTGGGACACACAGGTACGACAATGACAACACCTTTAGTGTCTCAATGAGGAGACATGCCATTCAAGCAATGGTCAAAATAAAAGTGATTAAGTGGGATAGAAGTGACCAAGTACTTAGGAGACCCTGACCCAATGAGGGTGTCAGTCAGGGTGTATGGACAGTCAACGAAGCTGACGTCTGCAACCCAAGCAAGCCAGGTTAGACACGCAAAGAAAGGAGCAGCAGTTCAAAGGGCTGGGGCTATCACGCAGTGGGAGACAGCATGCTGCAGGTCCAAGGTTCAAATTCCAGTCTTCCAGTTCTTAACACCCCCCCACACCACACACACACACACACACACACACACTCACTCACACACTCACACACACACACACACACACACCGATGTTTAAGAACAGGTTTAGGGAGGGATGATATGTGACTCTGGGGATGGGGAGGCTGCCATGTACAACACTGTGATGGGAAGAGGGCAGTTCCTCGTTTGTTAACATCTATAGAATGCACAACAAACACCAGGATCGAGCAGTAGTGTTAAATGCACAGTGGGCGAAATGTGTCGGCCTTGGCCTGCTGTCTGGAACAAACACACCACCCTAATGTGGGATGGGAAGATGCAGAAGGCTGGGAGAGGTGGAAAGTGCTTGCTGCAGTGAATTCTAGTAAGAAAGAAAAGGAAGGAAACTGCTCTTCCAGAGGTCCTGAGTTCAATTCCCAGCAACCACATGGTGGCTCACAACCATCTGTAATGTGATCTGATGCCCTCTTCTGGCCTGCAGATATACATAATAAATAAATCTTTGAAAAAACAAACAAACAAACGAACCACTAGCTACTAGGTACAGAAGCCTGGCAACCTGAATTTGACCCAGAACTCATGTAAAAAACCTGACACCGGGGTTCCCATCTGTAACTCCAGCACTCCTAAGGCCTGATGGGAGGCCAAAGCAGCAGAATCAATCACTCCTTGGCTTCTTGGGACCTGCCTGATTTCTTACAGGTCTTAGACTTGTGTCATTTTTCCAAGCCTTGTTTCAGAAGCTTGCTGGCCAGTTAGCCTCGATCACGCAGCACAGGAACAGAAACAAGAGACCCTGACACAACAAAGTGGAAACAAACCTGCCGACCTCGTGCTCACACTCTCTCCCTCTTCTCCCTCTTCTCCCTCTTCTCCCTCTTCTCCCTCTCTCTCTCTCTCTCTCTCTCTCTCTCTCTCTCTCTCTCTCTCTCACACACACACACACACACACACACACACACACACACAGATTGAAAAATCCAATACTTTAATAGTTTCCCGAAGACACTGATACATAGTTAAAGTAAACAGAGTCTGGAACCCACAAGGCTGCGGCCACACTCATTGCCCCACCCACTCCTCGTCCTCCGAGGTCCAGGGTGCTTCCTGTTTAGTAAAGTAGGAAAGCAGCCATCGCTCCAGTCTGAACCGCTCACCACACATCAACCTGTATAATTTTAGAATAAGGAAGACACAACTTAAAGCCAACTTCTAAAAAGTTCTGAGGGAAATAATAACTGGTAGGAGGAGAAACTATACTTGTGACCCAGAACAAGCATAAACAAGTTCAACCATAGGCTTACAAAGCAATAAAGGTAATGGCATGCACACTCCAATCCTAACCCACTTGTGGATACTACATTAGAAAAAGATGCCTGCCTAAGAGAGTGGCCCCTTAGCTGTAAACACTGTTAACTGCCTTAGACAGCAATCTGAGCAGCAGTTGGGG
>NW_022196894.1:31567598-31590642 GCF_008632895.1 Mastomys coucha | reverse complement strand
CACACACACACACACACACACACACACACACACACACACACCCCACACCACACCACTACCACTACCACTAGTAGAATCCCAAAGACAAGCAGGTATTTCCCTTCTGCAAAGATCACCTTTCTAAGAAATACAGAGCATGCCTTAAAGCTAAACTTTAAAAGGCAGCCCATGTCATAACCCTGAGGCCCACAAGTTGTGTAAGATCTGAGTAGACAGGGACATCTCAGAAGAACACCGGGAGGCCAGGAATTTCCTTAATTAGATAATCTCAGGAACTTTAGGAAGGTAGCAGAACTCTCCCTGGAAGGGAAAGGCTAATTAACATTCCTCAGATCACATGGTGAGAAACAACCTTCGGGTGGGGACACATTCCGCAGAGCAGACCTTTGCCCACCTTCAGACAAGGGAAGTCCTTGCCACCTCATTCCTTAAAGACCAATCAGTTTAAAAAGTCACACTGTTCTACCAATCACATTGTGTCTAATGGCTGCTGCCCTGAAAATTGTATAAAAGGTCACTGAACAAGCTGTGCGGGGTTGCCTCCTTTCCTAAGAGTCAGGGAAGGCCTCAGTGCACTGAAATAAAAATCCTCCTGGTCTTTACATCCATCAGGCTCCATGGGACTCACTCAGGGGGTCTCTGGTAAGCTAAGGCTCATCAGGGTCTTACAGTTGATAATGAGTAGTCCAACCCAGGGAAACCAGAGTCAAGGAGAACCCATGATGCTGTGAGTCAGGCCTGTTCTCAAACCAATCACCAAAGCAAAGGTCAACGGAAGCAGAGGTGCGCATGTGCTCGATGCAGGATGGGCTGTCCGGGCAACTCCGGCCCTTATGAGGAGCCGGCCAAGTACACAGGACTCCAGCTTTCCTCCTCTGTCATACGCAGTCAGCAGGACTAGGAGCCTCTAATCTGGGCAAAGGGGAGCAGACCCAGTGAAGAAAGAAACACTTAGGTGTTAGAAATGATATCTGAAATATCACTCAAATGATAGGGGGACAAGGTCACTGTGAATACAAAGGAGACTGGCCATGAGTGATTACTAATGGCAGACAACAGACACGTGCGGTTTAATTTCTCCATTTCCTCACTATTATGTTTGAAATGCTTCATTGTAAAAATAGCACACACTCATTATAGAAATTTAGACAAATATAAAAAACTTAAAAGAAAAAGAAAAAAACCCCATAACTCTATACTCTAAAAATATTTTATTTCTATCATTTTTTGCTTGATTTCCAGCATTTTCTTTCTTTTCTATGTGTATGTGCACACATGCCAAGACATTCACAGAGCAGTCAGAGGACAACTTGAGGGAACTATTCTGTTTCCATCGAGCAGGTTCCTGGGACCCACTGTGTGGTGGACACTGTAGGATGGTCACAGTGTGATGGTCACTGTGTGATGGACACTTTGTGAAGGTCACGGGGTGATTCTCAGCCCAAACCAATGAGAGATAACTGCTGCCGAAATCTGAATGACCCCCAAATCTCTCTCTATATATAGTAGCCAGGGAACTAAATAGCATGAAAGATCTACTCCGCTGTCTGAGCCTTTTGTTCTAAGAGCTGTAGCACGTGGGAAGAGGTCTGCTCTCCCAAAACGGGGCCTGAATCTGAGCCACACTCCTCACTGGCTAGATGGACTGTCAGCCCAGCTCAACCCGACTCAGAACAGGGCAGCGCAGAGAAATAGAGCGGCCAGAAAAACACGGCAGAGACGCTCTGCTCATGTTCGCTCGTTTCCTTTCACTAGGGCTCCTGTACCAAGCCAGGTCAGAAATCTTGGTGGAAAACCTCCGGCACTCAGACCCACAGACACTGTGGAATATCACCAGCCCATTTTTCTTTCATTTATTTGCCAAATAGGCTCTTCCTAGCCACAGTGGTCTTTAACCTGCCTTCATTAGTCCACTCAAAATTTCTCTTTGGCATTGTTCAAGTGGCTAAAGATTCTGTTTGTTTGACTGATTTTTGAGACTGACGGAGGGTTTTGTTTTGTTTTGTTCTGTCTTGCTTTCCTGAAACTTGCTTTGTAGACAAGAAGTTCCCAGAAATCCGTCTGACTTCTAAGCACTGAGAATACAGGCATGCAACAGCCATGCCTGGCCCTTGAGTTACTAAAGACTTTTAATGGCATGATTTTGTTGCCTAGTCATTCACCAAAAAAGCTAGCCTACCAACTGTTCTTAACATTTTTGCTAAATAGGAAAGTCTGTAATAAACTGGGGGAATGACACTTATTAAAAATTAGGCAATTTCAAATGATAAAGAAATGTCTTAGCACACGTCTAAATGTAACTCCACAGCACAGAAGAGGAGGAAAGGTAGGGAAATTGGTGGCTTCCAGACTGCATAATTCCAAGCAATTATGAACTTTTCCCGTGGCAAAGGCCATGGTGAAATGTACGACAGGCTCATACAGTGCCTCTCTGTTGATGAGAACTCACCAGGTTCAAGCAATGTGCTATGAGAATGTGTTAGAGGCCTCTGTAATATTGAACTTCAGCGGGTGGACCATTCTACCCATTCGAGATGGCTCAGGACAAATCTACAAGCACAGGGGTGGCTCCGGCTTCTCCCTGGACCAGGCATGAGTGATCCCAGCACTTAATGTGGTCCTCATCTAAAATTACTAGTGATGGGTATGGCTTGTAAGTTTTTCTCCCACCTACACAGCCTTAAAGATGGCTTCTCCCCAAAGAAAATCCACGAAAATCTCTGGGTAAAGAGGTAAGGGCAATCTTACATGAGTTTTTTTTTTTTTTTTTTAAGATTTAATTATTTATTATTATATGTAAGTACACTGTAGCTGTCTTCAGACATTCCAGAAGAGGGCATCAGATCTAGTTATGGATGGTTGTGAGCCACCAGGTGATTGCTGGGATTTGAACTCAGGACCTTCAGAAGAGCAGTTGGTGCTCTTAACTGGTGAGCCATCTCTCCAGCCCCCATCTTACTTTTTTTTTTTCTGTGCACTATTTGGATGAATATCTATGAAGATGCTGACTCTTCAGTCAATATCTGAACACCACTTAAAAAAGAAAGAAGTGAGGAAGAGCAAAGAGTCCACAAACTATCTCATGACACATGGAAGATTCAGGGATGAGTGAGTTATAGCCGTGTTCCACTTGGCCTTCAGACTGCTGAAAAAAAAAAAAAAACCACCAGGAACCTCTGAATTAGACCGTGTGTTATTGGCCGGCAGCCATCGGATGGGAAGCCACTGTGACTTCCCACCCTGAAGGAGTCCCCAGGCCTTCACAATGACACAGACAGAGGGACCACGAGGGAGACTCCTGCTGCTTCTAAGTCTTTTCCTTCCCCTTAGCCATCTCTGCCCGGGGTCTGACAATAACGTCAGAGACAAAACTGTTGCTTTCTTATCCGAGTCAAAGGCAGACCAGAGAGGAAAGTGAGTTTGGGACAAACCCAGCATACACACTCAGAAACCCCGGTGATGATCACCAAGAAAGCAAATAGCGGCTACCGGGTGTGGCCTCGAAGCAAAGCTCTTCTAATCTTTCCCCCTGACCTGCCAAACATGTAAGGGTCCCTACCACTCCACCACTAATGAACTCACATAGGTTTTTAAAACCACATTACCAAGAGGCTGGAGAGATGATGGCTCCGTGTTTAGAGCACTGTCTGCTCTTTCAGAGGACCCATGTTCAATTCTCAGTCACTCACATGGAAGCTTTCAACTGTCTGTAATTCTCGTTCCAAAGACTCCAAGGCCCCCTTCTTCTGGCCTCTAGGAACACTGGCCAGGAACATATACTTACATACATGCAGGCAAAAAACCTCATTGTATAACGTTTTTATAAATAAATAAATCTTTTTAAAAAGCATGTATCGCCAGTGTGGATACTGTACATAGAGCTTACTAAAAACTGCTAAGCTTATGAACAGAGACTAAGAAGATGAACCAAACCATACGGCACATATACCTAAGTAAGGAGCTCAGAATAATTGATCTTTTATTGTTGCTATACTTATTTTAACAATAAGTTGTTATCTGTATTGCATTTATATATTTCTCCAAGTTGGGAAACTCCCAAAGTCAAAGTTGATTTCTGATTGAAATCTCTGCCCTCCCTCTGGATTCACACATTGAAGAGAAACAGGAAAAACATGGGCATGCAACCAAAGACTTCAGTGATTTTATTTCAGCTGGATTCCCCAGTAAGGCAGTCTTTAAGGTTAAAATGACAAGCCAAAAAAAAAAAAAAAGTTGATGCATAAACACAGAACAGCTGTCTGTCTGGCAAGGACACTGCCATTGCACAGAGCCACACCCTACCGACACAAGCTGAACTCATCCCAAGTGTAGCTGACTTGATTTCTAGAGATTTCCCCAAGGTGCAGCTGAGCTCAGCCTCTGACGTAAGAGTGAATGGGAGCCACATGCTTGGGTGTCCTTACCTTGCAGACAGCCGCCTGGAGGATCGCATCAAAGCCCCCCTCGGGGGCATCTCGGTTTCGGGATACCCTCTGCTTCCTCACTTCCTCGTTAAAACTGTCCACTCTGTCTGTGAGAGGCAGCAGATGGCGAAACCCGAAGGAGGGGACGCAGTTGGGGAATAACTTGTAACTAGAAAGGAGAGAAGGGTGGATTTTTCCGTCATCATCTGTAAGCCTTTTCAATTTTTTTTTTTTAAAGATCCACTTATTTATTTTATTTATACAAGTAATTATCTTCAGACACACCAGAAGAGGGCATCAGATCCCATTATAGATGGTTGTGAGCCACCGTGTGGTTGCTGGGAATTGAACTCTGGACCTCTGGAAGAGCAGTCAGTGCTCTTAACCACTAAGCCATGTCTCCAGCCACTACCTTTTCAATTTTTAATTACATTTCACTTTAGCGTGCTTGTATATATGTACATACACACACACACACAGATCAGTTCCCTTCTATCATGTGGGTTCAAGGGAATCAAATTCAAATGATCGATCTCAAAGGTCCCATCTATTAATCAAATGTCCTGGCCTTCACTATATACCTTTAAAAAACATCAATTAACATTTACCCAGCACCTACCACCTGCTCTGGGCTAACCCTAGTGGAGAGAACAAAACCAAATAACTCTAAACAGCCAGCCCTCGCTACGGCACACAGCCAGGGCACGGAAGTGCGCAGACGTGGCTCGGAGAACTGGAGGTCACAGCAGACTCTATGGCTGGGGGAAGATTTGGCTCGGGCCTTGGAAGATGAGTGGGACCCAGCACAATCAAGGACGATGGCCAGGGAGGCACACAAGCAGGACTCTGGGTAGCCAGCTTTTTCTCATCAAACTATGGTGCTGCCGTAAGACAAAAGACCCACTGGTGACAACCACGCTGTGCTGGCACTAGAAGAGATGCAGAGCGGAACAGGAATGACAAACATTCTTCTGCTCTATCTATCTTTCATTCACTTACTGCAACGATAAAAGTGTCCACTGCCAGAGAAATCTACAAATTCTTCAAATGGGAAAAAGACAGGCATGTCAAAAACTGTGAGGAAAGCCCCAATCCCCTTTTGAGGATGTAGTTCCAACGATACTATCAAACTGGGGCAACGAAACAGGAAGAGATGTCTTAAATGGATCTTTGGGATAAAGAAATCGAGGGCAGAGTGTGGCAGCCAGAGAAAAGAACGTTAACACCATGTGGAGAAAGGAGACTGAGGAGGACCAGCAGGCCGGACGCAGTGTAAACTGGACAGACTTGCAGGATCTGTGGGCTGCTAAAGGAGGTCTCTCTTCAGAAAAACTAAGTATTGACAGAAAGGCCTCGAAGAAAGGCTTTAGAATCCCATTCAAGCTGTGCCTGGGAAGGGAAACAGGCTTAGCAACTGCAAAAGATCCTGCCTTCACTGCTGCCAAGACCAGCCCCACCAGGACGGGCCTAGGCAGGCTCCTCTCTGCAGAGAGGCAATAGTCAAAGTGCTACACAGACCTCACAAGCCGCTGGGCACAGACCACACCCCTCCCCCAACACACACACACACACACACACACACACACACACACACACACACACACACACACGTCCCCAATCCACCCCAGTGGCAGTTCTTTCTCTCCAGCTAATCCTTCCCAGTCTGCTTTTCCTTGGTCTCTCTCCCTCCCTATGTCATCACAAACACCTTCTGCTTAGACAGGTCAGCTGTTTGGAAATCCGAGCTGAGCCTCGGGCCACCCTGAGATTTTGTGCAGCATTCTCATTTTGTACAGAAACAAGGGTGACATTCCTGTAGGAAGGAGGAGTTGAGGCTCCTCCCACACCTCCGTGACAGACAAGAGGAGGGAAACTCTTGTTACAACTGCATCCAACTTTTTCTCCAAGCTCCTATTTCCCTTCTGTTGTTCTGGGCCACCATTTAGAACCTTGGGTGTGTGTTTGTTGTGACAGTTGGAGGAGAAACTGCGTAACTGCTGTGAAATGAGAAACCGGGAGAACTGCAGAAACACAGTGACTTACCCTCAGCGTTCTTGCCTCCTTTTCACCCTGCCCTCTTCACTCCTGAGAACGGCCTGAACAGACCCACTCTTCCTACAGTGTAATTAAGAACCAGGAAGTGTGACTGCTGGACACATGTCTAAACTACAGGCAATGTGCTGTAGCCTGGTCAGGGACAACTCTTCTTGGCACCACACAGACACTGGGAAGGTCTCCAGTGTCACTAGAACAGCACGTCACCTGTGATCATATTTCTGGCTTAGTTAGCTCTTGGAGTTGCTCCAGAATGGTTGGATATCTGTTTTAGAGTCTCCTGCCAGGAGAATAACCCCTCACACACCGTGTCTGTGTTATGGAATCCGAGTTGAGGGACATTCATAGAACTACTGATTATTAACTAGGGTGATGAGAATGGGAGGAGGGAAACTGAATGGTGATGGCAGATGCCTTTAATCCCAGCACTTGAAAGTGAGAAGCAGGAGGAGCTCTGTGAATTCAAGGCCAGCATAGTCTACAGAGTGAGCTCTAGGACAGCCAGGGCTGTACTGAGAAACCCTATCTTAAAAAAAAACGGGATGGATAGATAGGTAGATAGATAGATAGATAGATAGATAGATAGATAGATAGATAGGTAGGTAGATAGATGATAGATAGATAGATAGATAGATAGATAGATAGAGAGAGAGAGATGGATAGATAGATGGATAGATGGATAGATAGAGATATACACATATACACATATACACACACATTAGAGAGAGAGCCATTGTGACTGAATGCTGTAAAAGATCAAGGGGTAGGACCCAAGGGTTCTCTATGCATGGTGTAGAAGGAAGCATAGGCTTGCAGCTGGTCCTAGGAGTAGCCTAGGAGAGCCCCCTTCTACCTAGATGCTACTAAGAGCTACAGTACCAAGCCAGTAATGAAATCTCCAACCACCAGCCAAGAAAAGAGGCAATATCCACTGCGGGCTATTAGCAAGACAGAAAAATCAGCAGCTAAGAACATACTGCTCTGCAGAAGACCTAAATTCACCTCCAGCTCTAAGTGATCTAATCTCTGAACTCTATAAGCCCTACACACACACACACACACACACACACACACACACACACAAATAGATCTTAGAAAGGAGAAGAGAGGGAACCTCACATACAAATCATTTTAGGGCTAAAGATAGCTTCAGTGGTTAAGAGAGCTTGTTACTCTTCAGGAGGACCCAAGTTAAGCCCAGCACCCAAATCAGGCAGCTCAGGACTGCTTTGTTACTCCAGCTCCAGGGGATCCAACAGTCTCTTCTGGCTTCCTTGGGTACCAGCACACACACATGCACATACATAAAAAATATACAAACAGGCATACACACACACACACACATACACACACACACACACACACACCGTGATGCATTATTATGAATTATCTCTTACAGTCTAAGAGACTGGAACTTTTGCTAGAACTCAACACCCAGTTAATATCACACCTTAAAGTCACTTAAGACCCAAGGCTGCTGTCCTACTGTGTGCTCAGCCTGTTTGTTTAACCTGCCTTTAAGGGGACAATGTAACACCCAGCCTTGCATACCTTGGATTTCCCGTGATGTCCGCTTTTAAGCTAATGCACAGCTGCAATCATTTGGTTTGGTTGGTTTTGGTTTTTTTTTTTGTTTGTTTGTTTGTTTTTCAAATCAGGGTTTCTCTGTGTAGCCCTGGGTGTTCTGAAACTCTCTCTGTAGACCAGGCTGGCCTTGAACTTACAGAGATCCTGCCTCTGCCTCCCAAGTGCTGAGACTAAAGGTGTATACCACCACTGCCCGGCACACAGTTGTAATCTTAAGTCATGTGCTCTTCCACTCCTCTGACCCAATGATACAATGATAAATGATACAATGCACTTGTATCATTTGTTGAAAAGAACAAAAGTAGAGGTTAAAAGCCAAAAGGATATAAAAGAATATCTATCATAAGTATTGAATATAACATTTGGATATTACTTGATAAATGATGTTTGCGATACTGCTTGTTATCTCAGTCAGTTGGAGGCGGCAACTTAATCCCTTGCAAAAGTCTATTAAAATATATCTCTCGTCTCCAGGCTTGGACCTGGGTTCCGGCAACAAGGCTAAACACACCAAGAAGGTCGGGGTCCAGAAATAGGGCACCCACTGTGGTTGGGAACAGAGTATCTGGGACCTACTGTGGGGCCTCCCTCTGAAAGCTAAATACACCTGCTACTTCTGTGGCAACACCAAGATGGAAAGCCAGGCTACCTACGACACCAGTTCTGCTGTCAGGCACGTCTGCTATCAGAAAGACAGAAGAACTGAAAGACCAGGAGGCGCTTGCCTCATCCCTCACTCCTTCCCCATGTAACACTTCCTGTGCTGTTCAATAATACAGAGCAAAACCAGACACAAAAAGACCAACACAGATGCAGGGACAGATTCACAAGACAGTCTTCAGGCAGGCATAGACTCAGACTCATATGACAGACAGACAGACAGGGGACAGATGACACAGAGAACAAAAAGTATAGAATTCAAATCTGGGCTTGCTCTTGGTTAAATGACACCAGGAAGTGTTTTATCTCTTTCCTTAAAGGGACACCAGTCCATTACCAGTGACTCGGAGTTTATTATTAACACATACGTATAAATTTAAAAATATATGTATGTATCCATATACCCTGTACGTGCAGGTGCTGTGGAACTAGAAAAGGACATTAGACTCCGGGGAACTAGAGTTACAAGCAGTTGTGAACTGCCCAGTGTGGGTACTGGGAATCAGGCCCAGAGGTTAAGGGCACTGGCTGCTCTTCCAGAGGACCTGAGTTCAATTCCCAGCAACCACATGGTGACTCACAACCATTTGTAATGCGATCTGATGCTCTCTTCTGGTGTGTAGGCATGCATGTAGACAGAACACTATATACAGTTAAATAAATAGATCTTTAAAAAGTCACTCTAGCTCTTGGTGATGAGAATTCATAACTTTTATGGTGAAAGAACCCTCAGCTGAGAAATTAACAGGAAAACCAGCTCCAATGTTAACATGGAAGGTTCCTGACAACAGCAGTGATTAAAGCTGCTCTGTGGAAAGCCAGGACACCAAGGGCATGTGGTCCTCGATGGAAAACAGCCTCCAATGATGATGAGCTAATGAAAACATTTCACACCATGTGAGAGGCTGAGAGCCCAAAGGAATGTCAGCAAACCTCACACTCAAGAACAGAATGCTCGGAGACTCCCTAAGACAAGGACTTAGACGAGGACTTTTGAAACAGTCAAAAAGAGGAAGGAACAACAGCCAAAAGCCAGAAGGGAAATTACTAGAAAATTAAAAACAAACAACAAAAAACTAAAGGTTTTCAACAACAACAACAACAAAATAGTATCTAAAACACAAGGGTTTTAGAAAAAGGAGCAAGTAACAATTATAGAAAGGAAAAATACAGTCACAGAGATCCAAACTGTTTCAGTACACAGATTAAACTAAAGAACAAAGTTGTAACCTGGAAGGATTTCTATTATGTAGATGGGGGTGAGGGTCGGGGCCGCATGAAGGAAAATAAGAAACATGGAGTTTAGACTGAGAAGCTCCAACTGCCACTCACTAGTGGATGAACACAGAGATAGCAAGAGAGAATGACACTCAATCACACAGATACTCTTAGACTCTCCCAGACTCAGAATGACGCAGCCAACCAAGGCCAGAACAACGGGAGCCACGTTAACTCCCACCCAGACACAGTCAAAAGCAGGAGACAGAGCACACAGGAGAGGGGGTTAGAAAAACAGAGCATGTGTGTCACTTCAGCCAGAGGTGCCAGAGGACGTGGAAATGATAACTTCAGGGGTGCAAAGGAACACTGCGGCTTCTGGGGAGACATACTCAAAGGGTAAAAATGTATCAATAGCAATGGAGATGATTTTACATGAACTATCTTGATGACAGTTCAGTCAAAGAAAAAGTCCCACAACTGGCAATAGGAAACAGGATGTCGGGCTGGAGAGATGGCTCAGTGGTTAAGAGCACTGACTGCTCTTCTTGCAGAGGTCCTGAGTTCAATTCCCAGCAACCACATGGTGGCTCGCAACCATCTGTAATGGGATCTGATGCCCTCTTCTGGAGTGTCTGAAAACAGCTACAATGTACTCATATAAATAAAATAAATACATCTTTAAAAAAAAAAAAAAAGGAAATAGGATGCCAGCAAATACTGGGGCTTCCTAGAGATGCTCTGTAATCATTACCAAACTGGTCTTCAATCGGATGCTTGTATTACTTTTTCCTCCCCAGGGCAAACCTGGTCCTTCTTCAGACTTAATGTTTCTGGTGCATTCTACGCCAAGTGGAGAAAAACCTAGAAATTCTGTGGTTTTTGTTTTGTTTGTTTTTTGTTTTTTTGGTGGCAGATTGTTTTTTAGATGTCAGTAACTAACTCATGGGGCTTTTAAAACAGGAAAGCAAACAACAACGTGTGTGCTGTTCCAGACCTGGTTGGGACAGCTAGATTACATGCCTTGGCCTGTGCTGTTCCTCTCAAAGTTGCAAAGGGGACTCTCTAGGGAGACTGCCCAGGATGGGACGCTCAGCCTGCTCCCCAGAGCGGCAGGGTCGGTCCTGGTACTTCCTGGCTTACAAAAGGGAGATTTACATGACTTAGACTTGAAGTTTTCTTCTTTCTACTCTTTCTACACTGATTTCCTGTCTTAGGAACAGCTTTTCAGAGTGCTCCCCGCTCTCAAGAACAGCACTGTCTGCCACTGTTTCTGCCTGGAGGGCTTCAAGTAGGAACTCTGAATATCTATGTGCAAGAGCCTTTGACTATTGGGATGCTAAACACCCAAACCGGGCCTTGATCCACGGCCAGCTCCCAGCCCAGCATCTGTGTGAGTGCAGACACACCCTGTCTGACTGGAGTCGGAGCCCAATCAGAGCAAACAGACAGAAAGGAGTGGATGGGATCACTGTTCTGATAAATCCAAAATGTGTTTCGATTAAGAGGCTGTTGTTCCCAGTAAGTAGCAAAACACCAACAATAAAACACTTAGCCTGGGGCCAACTGAAAGTGGCCTTGGAGACTGAGAGCCTCGAATCTTAACCTAGTTTATGAAGTTTACCTTAACCTGTAGCTAGAAGAAGCTACACCCAGCAAATGACAAAATGTGGCTCTTTATGCTTAAGGAACTTTGAATATATCTGTATTTAAAACTGTTTATCTTACTGGGTGGGTTTTTGTAGCTCTGGCTGTCCTGCAACTCTCTTTATAGACCAGGCTGGCCTCAAAATCTGCCTGCCTCTGCCAGGATTAAAGGTGTGTGATGTGCACTACCCTTCCCTGGCTTATCTTACTGTTTTTCAATCTTTATCTTGATTTCTGGCCCCTGAGGAGGACCTAGGTCAGCATGGAAGAATGAAACTAACAAGACCAGGGAGACCCAGAACACAGGCTAGAGCTGGGAGCTGTTGGGGCCGCAAAGTGTGGAGAGAAGTAGTAAGCCCGGGGTCTTTCAAAAGAACACCCACTTACCTCCATGGCAGCAGGAGACTAAGAATCAAAACTGATACCCTAACAAGGAAGAAGCCTGGATCCCTGAAGGAGAGGTGCTAAGAGACCACACCATTCAGCCCTCCTCAGGTTTTATACAAATGAGGCAGCTTTGTAGATATTTAGCGGTAGACATTTAGGGACTTCTTACTGCAGACTTAGGTAAACTCTGACTTGCTGGACTTTCAGGAGCCTGGGAGTGCCCAGTCACTTAGCCTCAGATAAAGTATCTTGGCTGGGGGTAAAATGTCATTGTATTGATGAGAGAATACAGACTCTAGTCTACCCCTTGCTATCTGTATAAAGAGGTATTTATTCTCTGAAGGCCTCACCTTCTGTAAACATGGCTTAGAAGCCATAGGGACCTGAGGAGGCCAATGCGGGATGTTAACGAGATAATCTCAATAAAGTATCTATTTGTTAACAGTGTGAATGGTATCTGATGCTTATATAAAACTAAAATCTTAGCTGTTCTAGTGACTATGTTGGACCTTATATTCTACAGACTCGTTAAGGTCAACTGTGGAGATAAGAGGCAAGAAAAGGCTAGATGTTACCAATTACAGTGTGTTGTAAATACAGTGTACACCCAAGAGCATCATCTGACCTCTATGCAAGAACCATGATATGAACACACAGAGTATACACACACACATACAAAATTAAAACTGAACAAAAAATTAAAATTAAATCAAGGTTTTCATTTACCTATACGGAAGTAAATTATAGCTGCTAACATAAGCAGGAAAAATCTCTGAGCACATTTATCCTTTTGTATGTATGTATGTATGTATGTTTTTGTTTGTGGTCATGCACGCACATATGTGTACATGTGCATGCAAAGCTCAGAGACTGGTAGTAAGCACCTTCTTGTATCATGCCCTCTTGAGAGAGAGGGTCGTACTGAACCTGGACCTCGCAAATTCTGTGTGACTCATAGCCAGCAAACCCCAAGGATCCTTCTGTCCCTGTTTTACCAGTGCCAGGGTTATAAGCACCCTGAAGTGACCCAGCTTTTACAAGCTCATGACTGTGTAGCAAGTGTTTGATCAAATGAGCCATTTCCTTACCCCCAAACTCATGTATCTGTGTGCACTCCAGTTACTACAGGAAAAGGAGTTCCGAACTACACTTTCTTGACCTTTTTCCTGACCACCTGGACCCCTCATGACACTTGCTAAATGATATTAATGTGAGAAAACAGAGCTATGTGAGGCAGGCAAGAAAATAAATCCCCTAAGATCAATTATGTCTTGATACAACCCGTGACAGTTCACTTTCTCACACATAGGACAAGGACAGAATGTGGCCATCACGAATCATTAAATACTTAAGCCTAATGTTTCCCCTAAACTAGCCATTCTGTGGATTGGTTCCACTTTCCCACTACTTCATCCCACAATTCCACAAAAGGACAGTTTTGCCACTTACCCAATACACGGATTGGTCTGGTATCTCGGTGCTGTGTAGGAGAAAGGAGAGATGTCCTTGTCAACAAAAGACCCGAAACCTAACCGGAAGTTGCTAGTGAGCTTCCTCATTTCCTCCGCCAGCTTGGTGCCCAGGCTTCGGATGTTGTCCAAGTCATCCTTCATGGAGAGGGAGAGGTCCATCAGGTAGTACAGGTCTACAGGATAGTCCTCCACTTGGCGTACCTGCAGCTGGAAGGTAGTCTGGTCACCTGTGCCGAGAGAGGTCACCCCATTAGGTCATGTGGCTTGCTGCCATAGAAGGAAGGCTTTCATTTCAAAGATCTTTTCCCACAGTAGAGCAGACACAATGCAGAATGCTTGTCTGACCCAGGGCTTATCTGACACAACAAAAAAAATTAAAGCAATTCCTCTTTGTGGGAGATGGTCCACTGCCAAAAAGCAAGATTTTCTGGGAAGTACGGTGTCTCAGAAGTGAATACAGTGCTGGAGAGGAGCCTGGGTGCCCTTCTCCAGACCCCTGTCAGCGTGCCTGAAGAAGTGGAGTAGTGTTCTGTCTCACAGCCAGCAGGTGTGGAAAGGGGGGATTAATTAAAGGGAGGGGCAAGGAGACCTGCTAGCTGACACACCCCCAGGTTTGGAGAGAGACCCAAATCAGGACAACTGAGAGATAAAAAAAAAAAAAAAAAAATCCTTGGGCTGGAGAGATGGCTCAGCGGTTAAGAGCACTGACTGCTTTTCCAAAGGTCCTGAGTTCAAATCCCAGCAACCACATGGTGGCTCACAACCATCCGTAATGAGATCTTATGCCCTCTTCTAGAGTGTCTGAAGACAGCTACAGTGTACTCACATATAATAAATAAAATTTTTTAAAAAATTTAAAAAAAAAAATCCCTAAATTATGTCATCATTTCTAACCACAAATCACTTAGAACCGACTTCAAAGTTCAGTTCTCACCAGGTAACAGTTCACTGGTGGCTGCCAGATGTCCTACTTAGCCTGGGGTAGCACAGCTCTCGAGCATTTGAAATTTGGGTATACTTTTCATGTAACTTAGAGATGCAAGAGCCAGAGTGCCCTTGCCACCACTCAAGGGGTCCACACTCAGTTGGCCAGGATCACAGCTCAGAGAAGCCCTCTGCATCCTGTGTGGCCAGCTGCTCCCCATAAGCAAAGTCCTGGCTCTTGCAAGACACAAAACCTAGCCCTCTGTGCTCCCTCGCCTCCTCCCACTGGGAAGAAGTCAGACCAGGGGTGTAACCTGGACCTACATTTACTTAAGTATGAAATGAAGCCGTGGTGTTCACTGCGTCTATGAGGCTAGGATGCACTCCTAGGGCACAGCAGGGCTCCAGATCAATAAAAGCTTGGACAAAAGAAGTATCAAGAAGATTACAACTCCTATCTGCAGTCAGGTGGCAGGCCACTGCTCCTGACTTGTTTTTGCTTGAATTGTTCCAGCTGCCTCAAGACTGATGCAGTTTGGGTTGCCCGTTGGTGTGAGCCTATTTTTAAAAACCACCAGAGTCTGACTCAGACAGAAGAATGTTCGAGATTTCGTCCAGAATGGATTCCAAACTGCTATAGCATGTCTCTGGCTCCAATCTGGCAGACACAGCAGGTCCTTCCATGGGACTCCTTGGATGGATGCCTATCATGGTGGGGGAGAAGTGGGGAGTAGGAAAGAACTCAGAAAAGCAAGGTCACTCCCACCTTGTGTGTACCCTGCTTTGGCCTTTGCACAAGGCGGCAGACCCCAGATGGACAGAGCCTCTTCTGTCTAAATCTATGACCTCTTCACAGGGTCTGCTGCGCTTCCCTGCCCACCTTTCCATGTCTCTCTCCTACTCCGTCTTTTTTGCAGAATGTACTACTATCTTACCGAGGTTTGCCAATAATTAAGAGATGGAGGAGTGGCTTGGGGTCAGGGAAACTGAGAGGCAGCCATGATCAGAGCAGCAGCAGGCTTGGAAGTAGGAGAGTCAGATTTAAAGCCAGACCTGGTCACCAAGAGTTCAGCAGGCCCCCAGATCCTTTCAACCTATGTGGCTTAGTTTCTGCTTCAGTGAAGTAAGAAGACATAATTACAGTGGGATGTACATAAATATCCATGCTTTCATACAAGGAAATCTTTAGTTCCAATGCTTCAAGGGTTAAAAATTTAAAGTAATTTCAAATTAAAGCAATTCATGTGGGGATTAAAAAAGAAAAAGAAAATCCGTGCAGAAACTCCTGCTTAAAAGGGCTATGGCTTTAAGCATTCAAGTTTAACTTCAGATCTTCCAGATATGAAGGCAAAGAAGGAAGTGGGGTACAATACACAGGTGCCTGCCTCCACTTTGTACTGGGAAGTGGGCAATGTCCTGACATTACATTCTAAGAGAATCAGCTCGCACAGAAGGTGCACACATACACTTCTTCCCGTGGAGAAGCGATAAATATTGAAGGGAGCATTTCCCCTGGATCTCCAGAAAAGGAAGGTGTAAGAAGGAGCGCAGACCCAATCCTGCCAAGTGCCAGCCATTATATGTGAGCCTTTATAATGTCACACTCTCCTACATGAGCTCAGAATCACGAAACGCCTTGTGTCAGCAGTTCTTGTGTGGATGGCCATGACACCAGCAGCCCAGCAAGGGTGGCCTCCCTGATTTACAGGTTGGCAGAGTGGCTGGTGGTGCCAGTCATATGTGGAGCATGTTTTGCCAGGACTGGGCACCTTTCCCATCTCTGGGTGTGACTTTGCTTAGGCACACTCCTCCCTTCTATGCTTTCCCAGCAAGCTGTTGTCTTACATTGCCTGAGACTTTAATGATGGCCTAAGCAGGGGTCATAGACCTCACTTTCACCAACAGGGTTGGTATGTGCCTGCCTCTAGTGACAACATCCCCAAGCCACATGCCTGGATTTGTTACCCCCATCCCTCCTCCTCCCACCTCTCCCCACACCCCCTCAGACTCCCACATAGTCTCCCACTCTACTGGGAGCCCTCCAGGGTTTGGACACCTCTCTGGAGCTATTCCGCATAATCCCTACCTCAGGACCAGAGGCAGGATCAGAGAAGTGCAATAAAGTTAACTACAAAGAGCCCCCCACCCCTTCCACCCCTCATCCCCCACCTCCAACCCATTAACCCCTCTCCTGCCTTGTTTCCCCCAATTTCAGAGCTCCTGCCAAGGATCCGCTCATAAGTACAGGGTCTCCCTCTGTAATCAAGTACTAACTAGCCTCTGCTCCGGGAGGTACTTTAACACTTTCTCTTCTCTGCCTGCTCTTTAATAAGAAAACTTCACTTTTGTCCTTGGAAACAGGCATCAGTTGGCACACACTGCTAGACTAAGACCAGAACTCCCGCTGACTGTTCACAAGTCAAGACAAGGCAGGATCTTAACAATAAAGACTCCTGCCATCTTCAAATAAATGAGTGAGAGGTGTGTGTGTGTGTGTGTGTGTGTGTGTGTGTGTGTGCACATGCGCACGCTTGCATGTGCAGCATGCATCAGATCCACCTTGTCTATTGGCAGAGTCTCTCTTGTTTCTACAGCTTTGCCCATATAATCCTGGCTGCTGACCAGCAAAATTTTTTTCTTTTTTTTTCCTTTTTAGGATTTATTTACTTATTTTGTATATGAGTACTCTGTAGCTGTCTTCAGACTCACTAGAAGAGGGCATCAGATCCCATGACAGATGGTTGTGAGCCATCATGTGGCTGCTGGGAATTGAATTCAGGACCTCTGGAAGAACAGTCAGTCCCTCTTAACCACTGAGCCATCTCTCCAGTCCCTGACCAGCATACTTTTAAGCAATTGTCCTGTCTCCACCTCCCATCTCAGTATAGGGATGGTAAGGTTATGTAAGTGCACTGCTGTGTCCCACTTTTTATATGGTTTTCAGGGATCTGAACTCAGATCATCAGTAAAAGTTGTCCTCTGGCTGAGCATGGTGGCACAACGCCTTTAATCCCAGCGCTCTCTGTAGGTTGTAGGCCAGCCTGGTCTACATACTGAGTTCCAGGACAGCCAAGACTAGAGATACTCTGGTTCAAAAACAAAAAAAAGAATATCCTCTGGCCTCCACACATACACCATGGCACATGTGTGACACAACACATACACACACACACACAAACAAATAATATTTTTAAAAAGAACTATTTAAGAACTAAAAGATTTCAGCCGGGCAGTGGTGGCACACGCCTTTAATCCCAGCACTTGGGAGGCAGAGGCAGGTGGATTTCTGAGTTCAAGGCCAGCCTGGTCTATAAAGTGAGTTCCAGGACAGCCAGGGCTACAAAGAAAAACCCTGTCTTGAAAAAAACAAAAACAAAAACAAAAACAAACAAAAACAAACAAACAAACAAAAAAAAGAACTAAAAGATTTCATGAATAACTCAAAGAAACCTTTGGAGCGTTCTAGCGCTTAAAAACTACCTCTTGCTTCTGCTTATCTGCTAAGTTTTGCTTAAAATGCATATCCTAAGAATTTCATGACTTTTGTTAAGTTTTTTTTTTTAATTCTTATCCTGACATACAGTTTCCAGTGTTGAAATAAAATGGAAAACATGATCCTCATATTTATACAAAACTCTGCTTAAAGTTTGGCAGTTCTTCAGAAAGTTAAACACAGAATTACCATACAATCCAGCAATTCCACTCCTTGCTATAGACCCAAAATTATTGAAAACATATGGCCCCCCAAATGCCTGCACATGAATGTTCAGTATTGCCCAGTGGAAACAGTCTGTCCATCAACTAAAGTGGAGTCTAAGCACACAGAGTATCATTTGGCCATAAAAAGGACAAAGTAACAGGGAGTGGCCTGGTCAGGGGGACGGGGCTAAGGCAGGAGAGTCACCGATTCCAGGTCAGTTCGAGCTACACAGTGATGTCCTGGATCCAGACCACCAGGAAGGAGCACATTGTACGGTGTGGGAGAATTATGGCTCCCATGTTATATAACCAACAGGAAGTATCCAGAGAAGGCAATACCCGAGCAAAACTGCTTTAGAAGGTGAAGGGTAGTTAGTTCAAACTGCTGGTGTGGCAACAGTCCTTAATGACACAGCAGTGATGGTTACATAGCTTAGAACCAGTGACCTGAACATTTTAAGATTGTGCGACTTGTGACCTGTGATTTATATCTCAATTTGAAGCAAACAAACAGTTTTAATCCTACTTAAGAACTACAAGTAAAATGGCTGAGGATACCAGCACCGCCTCACAGCCTGAGGGCTCGAGTTTGATGTCAGGCTCCACATAGTGGAAAGAGAACATTGACTCACAAAAAAGTTGTACACATATACATACACACAATAAAATGTAATAAAAAATGTGTTTAATGGAAAGGGGAGGGGGCTGAAGAGATGGCTCAATGGTTAGGGATACTGGCTGTTCTTCCAAAGGTCCTGAGTTTGATTCCCAGCACCCACATGGTGTCTGAAAGCCCCTAGAACTCCAGTTCCAGAGGATCCAATGCCCTTCCTTGCTTGGCTTCTGCAGGCATCAGGCATGCCTGTGGTATATAGACATACATGCAAGCAAACATTTACACAAATAAGATAATAACATAAATTTGTTGTTGAAGATGATGATGGGCCAGAGAGATGGCTCAGCAGGATACCAACACAGCTTCATAGCCTGGGGGCTCTCAGAGGATGCCCACACTGCCTCACAGAGTTAGCTGAAAAGACAACATGAGTTTGGTCCCTGGATTCATATGGTGGAAGCAGAGAGCAGGCTCCCACAAGTTGTTCTCTGACCACCACACGTGTGTACACAGCACACAGACGGATGGACTGGAGGTTTGACACAGGGTCACTATGTAGCCCTGGCTGGCCTGGAACTCCCAATGTGAACAGGCTACCCTTGAACTCATAGATATTACCATGTTTCTGTTCCAAAGTGTTGGTGTATGCCACCATGACACCGAGATACCATGACCCGGCAAATAAATCTAACTTTTAATGCTGAGCCACCTCTCCAAACCAACACATAATTAAAAACAAACTTTGAGCTGGGTGGTAGTGGTGCACGCCTTTAATCGCAGCACTTGGGAGGCAGAGGCAGGAGATTTCTGAGTTCGAGGCCAGCCTGGTCTACAGAGTGAGTTCCAGGATAGCCAGAGCTACACAGAGAAACCCTGTCTCGAAAAAAAAAAAATTTTTGATGAGAAATGTCCTTGTCCTCTCCTCCCCTCTCATCACGCAGCCTGATTTCTTCTCCAACAGCCCTACCCTGGGACAGTAACCTGGCCTTCACAGGTGCCTTTCAAGTTACACTGAGGCTTGTCTCTGGCTAGTCTTGTGTAAGGTTCCCTCACATTCAACAAATGCTTATTATGAGGTAAGGGAGGCAAGGCTGGGGAGAAGGCAGTGACTGATACAACTATACAATAGAAAGCTAATCCCACATACCTGACAGCTTTCCCCAGGGTGGGAGAGCTTCCTGCAAGCAAGAATGCACTTGGTAACCAGAGATTTATGCTAAGCAGAACATCCCCCCTCCCCCATAAGAGGGTTTTACACACACACACATATACACATACACATATATGCATATATATTAAAAATGCATTTTCAAAATTTCAAAAACCATTATTGTTTAAAGAATTTTTCTCCCTAAAAATATATTCACAATGATTCTAGAACTTTAGAGAATCCAATTTTCCTCACCTCCCCCAATCTTTGTCTCTACCAAAACTTATCATGGTGGCTTGGGAGTGTCCTCATGGGATGGCTGCCCCCTCTATCACCTACTCCTCCCTCAGACGGCGCTGCCAGTGCACTCTCTGGATAACACAGACAGCGCTGCCAGTGCACTCTCTGGATAACACAGGATACTGTTCTTACTTCCTTTCTAATACTAGAAACTACACGGTAGTTAACAGGATGTGTGACTAAATTCAGTAATCTGGGCTTCTCCATCCACCTGGGCCAACTCCATCCTAGGCCAACTCACATCTTTTATTTTGGCTTCACAATAACTGAAACAAAGAAAACCAAACACTTCTCCAGCATCTGGTGTCTCAAAGGTCATTCTAAACCAATACATGTTCACAGAACCAGGAAATATGAATAGGTATAAGAACAGTGAGCTTTGAGGAAGGCTTACTACGAACATTCTATTGCACCAGATCCCGTCCTGGGGCACAGGTCCCTTTGACCATCAGCCATCATCCTTTAAAATAATGACTTCATTTTTGTTTGTTTGTTTGTTTTGTTTTCTGGTTTTTCGAGACAGGGTTTCTCTGTGTAGCCCTGGTTGTCCTGGAACTCACTCTGTACACCAGGTTGGCCTTGAACTCAGAAATCCACCTGCCTCTGCTTCCCAAGTGCTGGGATTAAAGGTGTGCACCACCACTGCCTGGCAGTGTTACTATGTAGCCCCTGCAGCACTGAAACTCAGTAATGTTGACCAGGTTAGCCTGGAATTCACCTGCCTCTGCCTCTCAGTACTGGGATCAAAGGCATGTCCCACACGTTCTTCTAGACAGCAGTCTCGTATGAAGCCCTGGCCACTTCACGAGGATGAAAGTGTCAAAGACCTTCTGATCCTGAGGGTCAGGGGTTAACCTGCCCGGGCCTCCCAGCTAAGAGACAAGCGGGGGCTACAACCATTCATAATCAATCCCCTGCTTCCAAGAGCACTAGAGTCACCTAGTAATAGCTTCAGTCAAGCATGGCAGACAGTGGGCTACGGGAAGGGGCTCCAAAGCAAAGCTACTGCAAACCCCTGCCACACCTAAGACGTCAGACTTCCCTGTTCAGCTACAAGCACAGGCTCCTTGACACGCAGATTCTACATACAGAACGAACGATAGGCAACAAATAACTAACTAGCGCAATAGTCATGGTTAACAAGCAAAAGCCTGGGGCCGGGTCCCAACCCCTACATCATTAAGTGCTGGGGTACACATCTGTAATTCTAGCACTTAGGTGCAGGAAGATCAGGAGTTCAAGGTCAGCCTCATCTACGGAGTGAGCTTGAGACAAACCTGAGCTTCATGAGACATTCTCAGAAACCTTTTGCGGACAAGGGGAGGTGGGAAGAGACTTTTCTGAAAAGTGGTGTTATCTAAGCAGCTTTCACTGAGTAGGGAATAAGTCTGTCAGCACCCTTCCAGAAATTAAACCAGCATGCTTCACAATTATGAAAAAAATTAAAACAGTCCGATGACCATCAACAAATGAGTAGGCACACAAAACGTGATACAATGGAATATCACACAGCCTTGAGAAGTAAGGAATTCTGCCTCATGCTCCAGTGTGATGAGCCTTGCAAAGGACAATATCGCATGCTTCTATTTGCAAGTGTTCACTAGAAGAGGCAGAGTCACAGAGACAAAAGTTACCAGGTTACCAGGGCTTCAGAATAAGGTCAGGAGACGAGGTGTTTGTTCTCTACTAGGTAGAGAGTCTCTGTTTGAGATAAAGTAGTGTGAAAATAGTCATGACGGCACAGCATGGTCACTGAACTGTATGATTAAAAATGGCTAAAATGTGCCTTTAATTCCAGGACTCTGGGGGCAGGTGAGTTCCAGGCCATTTAGGGCTACATGATGAGACCATGCCTCAGAAAGGAAGAAAGAGAGAAAGGAAGAAAGGAAGAAAGAAAAGAGAGATAGTGAGAGAAAGACAGACAGATGAAGGTGTAAATGGGAAGAAAAAGTTCAGAGAAACTAAAGACCCAAGTCCCATTCCCATCACCATGTCAGGCAGCACACTTCTATCTGGAAAGGGAAATCCCATGCCTCTGACCTCTGAGGTGCTCACATGCACACACTTAGAGACACACACACACATTATTAAAAGCAATAAAATGGACATTTTTAAAAGGCTTACTGGAAATTGTATGTTATAAATATCCTACAGCACTGGGTTTTTATCATTGTTTCAGTCGAGGTTTGCAATGTTCATTACATTTGTTACAGAAATGGACCCCCAGGTAATGCCTCATTCATGAAGGCACAGCCTCTACTACAATCCTTAAAAAGCATATATAGCCAAGACATTCCAATTAGCCTCATCTCCAGCAACCTTATCCTCGGCTTCCTGGTATGAGCCTTTCATCCATCTCCAGGCTCTGAGCTCAATTAAGCCCATCTTCCACATTAGCACATCACACCCAGTGAGCCTTTCTGAGCCTATGGTGCCCAACCCATCTTGAGGAACTCTCACCTGGCCGGAGGCTCACTGCAATCTCCTGTGGCGTCATCTGGATGACATCAGAGCCCATGGCACTGGAACCCTTGCTGCTGAGAGGTAGGTTCCGAAGGATGTGGGTGCTGCTGGCTGGACTCTCAATTTCACCTTCACAGCCATTCTGGATGAGGTTTGCCTTCAGGTCACACCGAGAGGTGATGGACCGTGGGTTGCCAAAGTACTGGGTGGAGAAACAGGCAAAAGCAGACAGTCAGCAGGGTAGGGCCTGAAACTCTGCACTCCATTTTCTCTGTCAGAAAGTGGAGGCAGGGGTAATCTTGATCCAAACGCCACATGAGGACAAAGAGGTTTGACAGAAGCTCGTGTCACCCTGGCTTGTTGTGAACTAAGGCTAGCATATTAGAGGAAGAGGAGGAGGAGGAGAAGGAAGAGGAGGAGGAAGAAGACAAGAAGAAGAAGA
>NW_022196894.1:31561776-31567330 GCF_008632895.1 Mastomys coucha | reverse complement strand
AGGAGGAGGAGGAGGAGGAGGAAAGAGGAAGAGGAAAGAGGAAGAGGAAAGAGGAAGAGGATGAAGAAGGAGGAAGAGGAGGAGGATGAAGAAGGAGGAAGAGGAGGAGGAGGAAAGAGGAGGAGGAGGAAGGAGGAGGAAAAGAAAGATTGCTTTCACTGTCAATTCTGGTGATCAAAGTATCCCTGTTGACACACTCAGCAAGAGGAAGTCATTGATATATTGGCTGGGTTGTAGCTTGGTGTAAACAGTGCTTGCCCAGCATGTATATAACTCGTGTTACATTCCAGCACTCTACAGAGAGAAGGGGAAAGAACAGACAAGCTACATGGTCACACTCAAAGGCAACATGGGAGCATACAAGCAAGTACACAGCATCAGCGGTGTGCTCAGAAGTCTGTTTTCTTTTTCTTTCTTCTTGAGTCAGGATTTTTCGGTGTAGCCCTCAATGTCCTAGAACTCTCTTTGTAGACCAGGCTGGCCTCAAACTCACAGAGATCCTTCTGCCTCTACCCCTGCCTCTTGAGTACTAAGATGTGCCACCACCGCCCAGCAGAAGTCTTCTATCATAAGGAAATACTCAAGGGCTGAAGAAATGGCTCAGTGGTTAAGAGCACTGTCTGCTCTTGCAGAGGGACCTGGTAATATTTCCCTGGGTTTATTTCCCAGCAATGCATGTGGTAGCTACAACTGTCTGTAACTCTAGTTCTAGGGGACCACACAGACATACATGCAGAGAAAACACCAATGCATATAAAACACATTAAAAAAAAGAAAATGATAACTCAGAAGAAAGGGGGAAATCTATAAGAGATACAACTGCATTCTCTAATAATATAATCTTACAATCTGGTAAACACAATTTTAAGAAAAACACGGCACATCACTCACTACAAACAGGTCGATTAAGCAGAATCAGAAGGTAAGGGACTGGGGCGTAGTTCAGTGGTAAAGCTCTTGCCTAGCATGTACATGAACTCTCTGCACAGGGGTGGGGTAGAAAGGGGTGGGAGGTAAGAGTGGGCACAAACACAAGTTTGCCTGCACTAGGACAACAGGGGCAGAACACAGAAGTACTCTTATTTTCATCTGTACTGAGGTGTATACAGTAAAGAAATAACGATAAGAGAATCTTTGTGATATTCCCCGAACTCAGGAGGCAGAGGACCAGGAGTTCAAGACCAGCCTCAACTACATACCAAGTCTGAGGCCAACTAGGGCTACGTGAAAAAACCCTCAAAAAAAAAACCATAAAGAATAAAAGGAAGAGGGAAGGGGTGTGTGTGTGTGTGTGTGTGTGTGTGTGTGTGTGTGCTGAGAAGGACTGAGATTGGAGAGACCGAATCTTAATTCAATAATCGTAAAGTGAGAAATCTATTCTGTCTGAAACTATGTTACCTGTGTGGGTGATTTGGGGAAAGACGTCTGGTTGTTTTGTTGTTCTTTTGTTTTTTTAATTTGGTTGCTGTGTTGTTTGTAAGCATGGTCATGTAGCCCAGGCACATTCTGAACTTACTGCGTAGCCTAAGATGGCCTTGGATCTCTGGTCTTCCCACCTCCAGCTCCCAAGTGCTGAGACCAATTTATAAGATGCTAGGAACAGAATCCAGGGCTTCATGCTAAGCAAGCATTCTACCAATTGAGCTTTTTTTCCCAGAAGGAAAAGAGTTTAACAGCAGAGCGAGCCCGAGCTGTTCTCCCTTCTGTAGCTAGGTGGATACCAACACCAGGCCACATAATCCCTGGCTGCCTGGTGGGTGAGTCAGTACCCTAGACTGCGGTGGCAGACGCCAGACCATCAGCAGAAGCATAAAAAAATCTAGTGGGGCACACCCTCCATCAAGGGTGTGGCAGTTCTAGGACTACTCAATGGCTTTTAAACTAAAAAGTCAAGAGCATTGAGCATGGTGGCCCATGTCTATAATCCCAGCACTAGGGAGACAAGGGCAGGTAGATCTCTGTGAGTTCAAGGCCAGTGCCTTGTCAAAAAAAAAAAAAGTCAAGAAGATTTTGGAATTTGTTCTAACTCAAGCTAACCTCAAATTTGTGGCAATCCTCCTGCCTAAGTTTCCTGACCACTGAGATTGTGTGATGACACATCACACCTAGCATGCAGTAATTTTTCCCCCCTTTGGTTTTTCGAGACAGGGTTTCTCTGTGTAGCCCCAGCTGTCCTGGAACTCACTCTGTAGACCAGGCTGGCCTCGAACTCAGAAATCCGCCTGCCTCTGCCTCCCAAGTGCTGGGATTAAAGGCGTGCGCCACCACCGCCCGGCTCAGCATGCAGTATTTTAAGTAAGTATTTTTGTTTGTTTTTCTAGGTTTTATCAACAACTGGTGTTTTAGTGGTGCCTGTCTATTTGTTTTTACTGTTACATGTTTAAGTCCTGGGATCTTCACTGTGAAAACCCTTGGTGACTGTACTCTATAGACATGGAAGAGAAGAGTGTATGTACATAGTTTTGGACCTAGATTTCAAAACTGAGGCTTCCAAACTGGGCTTCAGGTAGTCACACCTTGAGGACCCGCTATGACGGAGGAAAACAGGACAGAAGGAAGGGAGAGGGTTAACACCCGAGGCTCCACGGGCCACTCTGCTGTAACCTAAAGAGCTGCCTGGAGCCTGAAGGGCGCAGAGTTCCTCAGCTCACTCCTCTCTTAACTAAAGAGTTTCAGAACCCTTCCCTGGTCCAACTCCAAAAAGCTAACTGCTGGACAGTTGCCTGAAGTGCACCTGTCTAGACCAGTCCATCACAAAGCCTTGCCACCAGGTATCAGCATCTCCCCTTAATCCTTCCCATGGGTCTGGACCACCTCACACTCCACCCAAGATCAGGCCCAGTGGTCTCACTGATGAGCTCAGTGGTCTTTGAGATACCTGTACTTATGTGTCAAATTTTGTCACCTCTCAGAAGAACTCTTGTGCCACAGATCCATCAGCTGGGCAATACTAGGCATGACAGTCTACGGAACTTCTGGATGAGAGGCGAGTATGTAAGGAGTGAGACAGCCTTAAAAATGGACCCTCTTTCTGACATGATCCAAATATAGCCTCAGCTAATTTCTTCCTTGCAGCTCAAAGAAGGAACAGAGAGAGTGTTAAAACACCAGCAGAGCTGGGCAGTGGTGGCGCACGCCTTTGATCCCAACACTTGGGAGGCAGAGGCAGGCGGATTTCTGAGTTCGAGGCCAGCCTGGTCTACAGAGTGAGTTCCAGGACAGCCAGGGCTACACAGAGAAACCCTGTCTCAAAAAACCAAAAAGAAACTATCTCAAGAGTCACATCTCTGTGAATGAAGATGCATCAGATTACAAAGCCTTTAAAATTTTTATTTCTGGCTATGTGTGCATGTGTGTGTGTGTAAGGGAGGGGGTACATACTCATGTGAAAGCAGGTGCCAACAGGAGTTCCTGTAACTGGGGTTACAGGAAGTTGTAAGCCACCTGATATTGGTGGGAACTGAACTCACACACTCTGCAAGAAGACTTAGTATGCTTCTAACCTCTGAGCCATCTCTTGAAACCAATTATAAGCCCGTGGTGGAGACAGTCCCCCTCGGGGCAGCTCCTGATATCCCAGGGACCTCACGCCCAGCCCTCTGCCAGGTGTTCGACATCCCAAATATCCAGGCGTCACATTCCAAAGTGAGTGATTTGCCCCGTACACCTCCGATCTTCTAAGGACCAGAGATCCACACATCTCAGTTCACCCAAGCACTGTGAGTTCACCTCATCCCCCAGCACCTGGACCCAAGTTCAGTGCTCTTTGTCCCCAAGACCACTGCTGAATTCTGCAGCAGGAAACTAACAGGGCTCACACTCCATGCTCCTAAACATGGTGAAGTTATGCAGTCCCAAGTGTAAAGGCCCTGGGCCACCCAGCAAACTTGAAGGACAAACACTTCCTTGAGAGGGACAAAAGATACAGAGAGGCACAGTCCCCAGAGAGGACCCATCTCAATGCAGAAAAAGAGGATGAGCTTCCAGTGGCCACAGCACGGCTGGTGCAGTTGCTCACTGTCCTAGTACCAGAAGGAGCACCTGTCCAAGGTTCCCATACAGGAACACCCTGATCAAAGTCTCCTAAGGACTCCCAAAGGGCCTAGCTTACAGGTAAGTGATCAATAGTAGTAATAAAATAGAAATGGGAGCCCAAACCCCCCTTGCACTGTGCTAATGGTCAAAGGAAGGAAAAAGAGATGCTCCCAATTGGAACTGGCAAGTCACCACACCAGGCTCTCCTTCCTCAGACACCAGCCATGAGAAGGTCACATCGAAGGTGCTATCTTCTGCAGCAACAGAAACCCCTGATTCCCTGTTCATTTCACTAACCAAATCCCTTCCCCAGTGGTCAAGGCCAGCTCCACAGCCTGGCGTCAAGGCCAGAGCATTCAGGCCCTTCTGTCTGTGCTGAACCATCTTTGCATTCTTTCCGAACGCTCCTACCCAGGACAGATGAAGAAAGATGTGGTGGCTGTTTGGAGAAGGATAGGTCTCGTTTCTTTAATAGAGAGAAAGACTGAGAAACAGCAGCCCAGGAAAAGAATCCAGGAGGAAAGAAGCCCAGCGGGCCCAAGGCCTGGGTTGTAAGGAGAAGTGCGGTGGCTAGCAGGCGAGTGCTGGAGGAGAACTGTGTCCAGGGGAACTGGCTGCTCTCCATGGCTGGCCTTGCTCACTGGTACTGCAGGCCAGACCCTCTGACCAGGGCAAGCCGCACTCCAGCCTGGCAGTCCCTCGTGAGTCGGGGGATGGGCAACTGATGACAAACCAGAATGTGTACTGTGTGCCAGCAAGTCACTGCCATGTGGGCTTCCTGCCTGCCTGTTGGGGGGGTGGAGACATCCCTCTGCCAGCTTTCAATTGGCTCACTTAATTCAGCACACAAATATTTATGAGGCATCCACAGTAGACCAAGATGATTTTTGCTCCCTTAGTCCCAGCACAGAGATTCTTTTAATGAATGTACATCTTGTTGGGACTTGGCCAAACATTTCTTTTGGAGTTTGTTTATGTCTGTTTCTATTTTTTCCCCCTGACACAATATTATTAATGATTTGGGAATTTCATGCAGTGCACACAGTTCACACTATATTCTCTTTCTTCCCAGGTCCACCCTCCCATCCCTGTGCTGCCAGCCTGCCCCCAACCACCCCCCAAAACACAGCATGTCCAATTTGTGTTGCCCATATACTCACTGGAGCATGATCAAACTCCTAATGGACAGCCCCTTAAAAAACTGGGTCCTAACTGGGCAGTGCTGGCACACGCCTTTAATCCCAGCACTTGGGAGGCAGAGGCAGGCGGATTTCTGAGTTCGAGGCCAGCCTGGTCTACAGAGTGAGTTCCAGGACAGCCAGGGCTATACAGAGAAACCCTGTCTTGAAAAACAAAATCAAAGACAAAAACAAAACAACTGGGTCCTTCCTGCCAGAAGCCATCAACTATAAATGCTACACTTTAGCATCTTTATCACAGTTTTTAAGGACTATCTTAATAGCTTCTTGTCAAAACTGTTTCTTTTTTTCTCTCTCTCTTTTTTTTTTTTTTTTTTTTT
>NW_022196894.1:31548647-31561738 GCF_008632895.1 Mastomys coucha | reverse complement strand
TTTTTTTTTAGTGAATGTATATTTCATCATGAGTAGGCCAAATACTGTTTTTGTTTTCTTTTGATGTGGGTGTTTCATTTCTTCCCTAGTGTTTGTTTGTTCGTTTGTTTTTTACAAAAGGCTTCTCTACCTGAACTGCCGCCATTATATAGCAGAATGTTCATCTTGCTTCCCTGTCTCCGTATTCTCCAGCCTCTCCTATCCTATCCATTCCTTCATCCTTCCTTAGCGCACCTGCCATGGCCAAGGCCAAGGCCAAGGGCACCTCCCCCAGCTCAGCCCACACCAGTCTTTTTCCACTTCTGACCTCTCCCCACCCCAGCAAATCCCTGCCCTCCCACAGGACTTCACCCACAGTGAATCCGGAAGCCTTGCTGGATTCCATTCTTCTCCTGGAATTCCCAACAGCCTGGCACTGTCCACCGCCACACTGTTGCACTCTAGCAACCCGCCATGTTCCCCACACCAGAGTGCAAACTTTGCCTACCTTTGTCCTCTGTACCCTCTCTAATCTGGCCTCCTGTCCTCCTGGGAGCATCCTAGGTCTATCCTTTTGCAAGCTACACTGGCCTGCCCGCCCAGGGCACAGACCACTAGGTCACCCAACACCATCTCCCTTGGTCCCTGGCACATAGCCATACTCTCTCTACTCCCCCTTTCACATTGTAGCTGGGTGAGTTTTAGACAGTGAAGTGCACGAGGAGAGAACAGGGCTGCCCCCAGGCTGCCACAATGTATCCACTCTCATTCTTAGCTGGATAGTTAAACTTCCTGAGGGAAGAGCAGAATTATATTCAGAATTAAAGAAGGCAGTCACCATCTTTAATTATTGATTAATTAGTTACTAATTAACAATCAGTAACTAATTCATGATTAATTAAAAGGGACACACCTTTAACCCCATTACCAGGGAGTCAGAGGCAGGTGGATCTCTGAGTTTGAGGCCAGCCTGGTCTACAGAGTGAATTCCAGGACAGCCAAGGCTACACAGAGAGATCATGTCTGGAAAAAGTAAGAAAAAAGAAAAGAAAGAAGAAAAAAGTGACAGATAAAATTATCACAGCAGATAATAAACTGATGGCACTTGTGTGTCTTGTGCTGTGAGGGACAGAGTGTTAGTGTTCTTAGAGGCTCAGGGTCAGGTGGGCCAAAACAGGTTGAGAAGGGGGCATGCCAGGAGGACAGAGGCAGGGCAGTGTGGACAGAGTAAAACAGGGGGCAGCCTGTAGGGGTCTAGAAAGCCTGGCAATAAAGGCAGAGAGAGTAAGGCTGAAGCCCCCAGTACAGGAACCAGAATCAAGAAGGCCACAGGTAAATGGTCATGCTGCAGAAGAAGGCAGAGAACCAGCAGAAAGCTCTAAGGGAGACAGGACCAGAGCTGCCTCCAACTCAGTTCCTATGGAAGAATACAGTGGCAGGAGAGGCGGACAATTAGGTCACAGCGAGCTTCAAATCAGAGACAGGGTTCCTTGGCAGAGTGCTCCTGGGGACTGTGCTCTGGGATTAACAAAGACATGAGGAGGGGGGTCAGAGAGATGGACCTGTTCCACACCTGTAATCCCAGCATGCATAAGGCTGAGAAAGAAAGGAGGATCCTAAAATCAAGGGCAGTGGGAGTTACAGATTAAGATCCCATCTGGAAAATATATTAAAAAGCCACTCTGGCTAACTCTGGCTGGGATCCACAGAGGCTGTCCGCTAGGCACCAGCCGTGAGTATGCTCATTTACCCCATGCTCCGGGAAGAGGCCTGGCACCTCTGACAGCATCCCAGGGTGTAGTTAAGAAGGCATAATCTGTACTTACTCTGTCTTGCTAAAGCACAAGTTAGATCACAACCATTCCGGAGTTCACCAGCCCTAGCATCCAAAACCACAATCTCTTCCCCAGGGACAGGCTTACCCCAGAATGGGAATTCTAGAATGAGCTGCCCCTGGAGAAGCATTCCAGCCAGCCGAGAATGAGGCTCTGTGCAAGAAGAGGGCACCCAGTGGGCTAGGTAGGGAACCCATGTATGGACCAGACCAAATATGTGTCATTCAGCAGGACTTATTTACTATTAATATCAGGCCAGACTTTTGGAAGTCTCGTATAAGAGAGGGAGAAACCAGGGCTGGAGAGATGGCTCCATGTTTAAGAGCTCTGACTGCTCTTCCAGGAGACCTGGTTCAATTCCCAGCAACCACATGGCAGCTTGCACCTGTCTGTAACTCCAGTTCCAGGGAACCAACACCTGCACAAAGACATATATCCAAACAAAATACCAAGGCACATAAAATAAAAATAAATAAATTATTTAAAAAAAAAAAAAGGAAAGAAGAGAAAAGAAAAAAGTGAAAAGAAAAAGAGAAACTTAGAATCCAAAATGAACCCTGGGGCTGGAGAAATGGCTCAGTGGTTAAGAGCACTGACTGCTCTTCCAGAGATCCTGAGTTCAATTCCCAGCAGCCACATGGTGGCTCACAACCATCTGTAATAGAATCTGATGCCCTCTTCTGGTGTGTCTGAAGATGGCTACAATGTACTCATATACATAAAATAAATAAATAAATCTTTAAAAAAAAAAAAAAAGACCCTAGCTCCTAGATCCCACTACCCATTTCACCAGAATATGTTTGTAAGCCACAATGGTGGGGGGGGTTGTTTGTTTGTTTTTTTGTTTTTTTGTTTTTCAAGACACAATGGTCATTTACTGGATGACTCATTCAGCCATTTCTTGGGAGGCTCAGTTCATTAGGAGCCCCTGCCCTAACTTCATGTGCATCCAGTGGGGTTTAGTGCTGGGCAGTGGCAGCTTTATTCTATGTTCCAAGAAATTAACAATAGCCTGTGGGGCAGTAAAACACCTCACACCTGAAAACCCCAGGAAACAGAGGCAGATGGCTGAATTTGAGGCTAGCCTGGGCTATATCTTAAGACACTATTTAAACAAAAAAACAAAAAAACAAACTGGGTACGGTGATACCCCTGTAATCCTCATGGGGCAATGAAACACCTCGCACCTGAAAACCCCAGGAAGCAGAGGCAGATGGCTGAATTTGAGGATAGCTTGGACTACATCATAAGACACTCTCTAAACAAACTGGGTATGGTGATACCCCTGTAATCCTATGGGTTAGGAAGTAGAAACAGGACCATCAAAGGATCATCCTAAGGTACACAGCAAGTCAGGGCCAGCCTGGGCTACCAACAGCCCTGGCTCAGATGAAGAGTAAATCATGGCAAAGTGGGATTTAAACTTTGCCTAACTCCATGTCTGTTTAGCAAGCCTCTTTTATCAAATAAGAATTCCTGCCCCAACCTTGGAAAGACGTTTGGTATGAATAAGACAAAAAGATGATTTAATTGGCAACGGGTACAAAAACACATTAACCCAGTGAGAGGAGAATGGAAAGGTTATGATACAGAGGTACTGGATGACACAGAGGTGAAGGGCAAGTCAGAACCTGATGATGATATATAATTTATGTGTGTATATGTATATATAATTTATTTTTATTTTATGTTTATATATAAATTATGTGTATAATTATATGTATAAGAAATTATATGTATAATTATATGTATATGTATAAATTATATACATATAATTTATATAGAGAGAATTTATTTTTATTTTATGTGCATTGGTGTTTTGCTTGCATGTGTATCTATGTAAGAGTGTCAGATTCTTCCGGGCAGTGGTGGCACATACCTTTAATCCCAACACCTGGGAAGCAGAGGCAGGCAGATCTCTGACTTCAAGGCCAGCCTGGTCCACAGAGTGAGTTCCAGGACAGCCAGAGCTACATAGAGAAACCCTATCTCGAAAAACAAAAACAAAAACAAAACAAAACAAAACAAAAACAAAAAACAAGCTGGGCAGTGGTGGCACATGCCTTTAATCCCAGCACTTGGGAGGCAGAGGCAGGCGGATCTCTGAGTTTGAGGCCAGCCTGGCCTACAGAGTGAGTTCCAGGACAGCCAGGGCAACACAGAGAAACCCTGTCTCGAAAAAACAAAAAAGGGTCAGATTCCCTGGAACTGAAGTTACAGACAGTTGTGAGCCTCCATATGGATGCTGGGAACTGAACCCTGGTGCTCTGGAAGAGCAGTAGTCAGTGCTCTTAACTGCTGAGCCATCTCTCCAGCCCCTTGAACTGATTATTAAGAACTGGAAGTTGTTAGCAAAGGAAAGAAGGGAAGAAGGGACAGCTGGGAAGATCCCCAGGCAGAGCTAGCAGTGTGGGGAATTATGTGGGCTTTACCAAGTGACACCCAGGAGCCTCTGTAGCTCTTCTGGTGAAAGAAGTCTTGAGAGTATACAAGGGACAGCAGGGGGCAGGGAGCTGGTGCCTTAGAGACTAGATCTGTGTTGAGGTCACAGAGAACGAAAATGGTTTCAGAGAAGGTCCATAACAAAGGCACTACAAACAGGAAAGGGCTGGCTCTGTAAAGATTCATTTCTTAGAGTAACTTGTTGAGTTAGAATCTCCCTACTGCACGGAGGTTGCACTATCATCTAGAAGACCCAAGGCTCCGAAGAGAGGCTGGCAATTTCCAGCCAGTTTTGACACATGTATGTGGCTTTGAACAAGTTGCTCTACCCCTCTGGGACATCTCAGATATCTCTCAGAATATCATCAATAATACAGTGTATTTTCCTCCAGAAGCCATCTCCTGGTCCTCCCACAGGGACCACAGACCACACCACACAGACCAAGCTAGCCCCAAACTGTAAGTCTTGTCTCCTTTTACTCACAAAGGGAGGGCTGCGCTCCATGGTTCTAACATCGATTTAGAAAAGTGGACACTTCCTTTAAGACAAGAGGCTTAGCTGGGCAGGGCAGCACACGCTCGAAGTCCTAGCAGTAGGGAGGCAGGAGGGAGCGGACCTGTGAGTTCCAGACCCTCCCTCCCTGTCAGAGAAAAGAAGCAACAGCTTAGAAATTGATCATTTCTCCATTACACCAAGAATATTATAGTGCTGTCCAAAGCACATTTCCCTCAGGAACCAAGACGAAGAGTCCTTTATGCCTCTCTGCTTCTACTGATGTGTTTTGTGCCAAAGTGGCAGCAGTTCTTGTGCTAAACACATTCTGGTCTATCTGATGTCATTTTCCTAGTAACCAAGTATCGTGGTGTTTGTGTTTATAAGACTCTACATCCAGGCTGGCAGGAAGGAAGGAAGGAATGAAGAAAGAAAGGGAGGAAGGGAAGAAGGTAAGGAGGAAGGGATGGAAAGAGGGAGGGAGAGAGAGAGGGAGGGAGAGAGGGAGGGAGGGAGGGAGGGAAGGAGGGAGGAAGGAAGGAAGGAAGGAAGGAAGGGAGGGAGAAAGGAAGGAAGGAAGGAAGGAAGGAAGGAAGGAAGGAAGGAAGGAAGGAAAGAAACTGGTGTGGTGCTTTGAATAGGAACCCCCATATGCTTGAATATCTGAATACTTGGTTGTTAGGGAGGAGCTGCTTGAGGGAGATTAGGAGGTGTGGCCTCGGTGGGGGAAGTGTGTAACTGGGGGTGGGGCTTTGGTCTTCCAATGCTCAAGCTAAGAACTCTCAGCTCCTCTCCAGCACCACATCTGCCTGCATGCCACCATGCTTCCTTCCCTCTGTTTCTGTTAAGTCCCAATGAAAAGCTTTCCTTTTATGAGAGTTGTCACGATCATGGTATCTCTTCGCAGCAATGGAACACTCACCAAGACAACTGGCCTACCTAGTATTTTGCACCGCTTTATGATAATGATATATCTAACATTACCCAGCCATATTCCTTACTATAGGACTTAAAAGAAGTGGTGCTGGGCATCACACCATATCTTTAATCCCAGCACTTGAGAGGCATTCCAGGCCGAGCAAGCCAGGGCTACATAGTAGGACAGAGTTAAAAAAAAAAGAGAAAGAAAGAAAAGAAAAGAAAACGGCAGCCTTGTTCTCATTTTGACTTCCTAAAATAAGATTTACTTCCTAATTCTGTGTTAGGTTGAGAAGGCTAGGCTGACTCCATGACAGGCTTTACACTGGCAGTTTAGGAGACTAGGCCTAAGAACTGGGCAAGTGCAGGCAAGCCCAGGTAAGTCAGTTACTAAGCTGCCCCACAACCTGGCCTGAGGCAAGAACAATGGGTCAGCAGCAGTTTCCAGACTTCCTCAGCTACTTCCTTAGCCACAGTTTCCACCCCCTATTCCCCGTAGTGGACTGTCCATTGACAGAGATGGAGTAAGATAAAAGTCACCTACCCCAAGGTGCGATAAATCGAGCCTGTGAGCTCACTTGGTTATCTCTCTATCTTGGTAATGGCAGAGTCCAGCATGCTGGATTTCTGCAGAATAAAACACTCTTTGTGTTCACATACTATTTGAGTCTGGGGCATCATTCTTCAGCAAATCACAGACCCTTAAAAAGTGTATGTCTGTATGTGTGCATATGCGCACACCTGTGAGCATAGGTAAGGTACAGAAGAGGATGTCCAACTCCCTGGAGCTGGAGGTACAGGTGGTTGCGAGTTATCTGATAGCCACTGAGAACCAAATTGGAGTTCTCTGCAAAAACCAGTGTGTCCTCTTAGCTGCTAAGACATCCCTCAACCCTTGTTCGGCTTTTGACACAGAGTCTTGCTATGTAGCCCAGGTTATCCTCTAATCAAAGTCTACCTGCCTAAGTCTCCTAAATGCTGTGGTCACCAGTATGTGCCACCATGCCTGGCTACAGCACCCTTTTAAATAAAATTCCACGAAGCCTAATTATCTAATAAGGGCTAAATAAACCACACTAGGACGACAGCTACGCACCTGCACCATGCCTTATCAAGCATCTCTACATGCTTATTCTGCATGTCCTCTGCGTGTTTATTAAGGACCCTGCAACCTGACTAGAACATCAGGATTAAGGATCTGTTGTAAGTCAAGAATCAAAATTAACTCGGGCACTCCTGGGCCCTTTCATATCTGCCTACCCTTAGTATTCAACCTAACTTCAAAACAAATAAGCTTCTCACGGCATCACTAAGTGTGGCAGACCTCTGGGCTCCACCAATCCTAAAACTAAGAATGTTGTAGCATCAAAAACCCACAAGAGGGGCTGGGGATGCAGCTCAGCTGGCAGACTGCTTGCCTAACACGCACTAGGTCCTGGTTTCAACCCCCAGCATCAGCTCAACCAAGAGTTGTGGCACAGCCTGTGGTCCCAGCACTCAGTTAACAGAAGTAGGAGGACAGGAAGTCCACAGTAGTCACCTTCACCTGTATCCGGAGTGAGGCCAGCCTGGGCTAGAGACCCTGCCCCACTTTCTCTTCCTGTTGATGTGATGAAAGACTCTAATAACAGCAAGTTAGAGTTCTAAGGTACCATCCATCATGGTGGGGAAGTCGAGGCAGCAGGGGTTCCAGGCAGCTGCTCCCATCACACCCAATCAGAAAGCAGAGTATGACGAAAGCAAGCTGTCACTCATATAGTCTAGGATTCCAGGCAGGGCATGGTTCCAACCACAGTGGGTGGGTCTTCTCCACTCAATTAATGGAGGCATGCCAGAGGCCCTGTGAATCTGAAAGAACTCTGAGTTTGAGGCCTGCCCAGTCTCCAGAGTTAGCTCCAAGATAGTCAAGGCTACACAAAGAAACTCTGACTTGAAAAACAAAGAAAAACAAAACAAAACAACAACAACAAAACAAGAAAAGACTGTATAGAGCTGGAGAGATGGTTTCACTGGTAAAAGCATACTACACAGAGACCCAGAACCCCGTTCGTTGAACAGCTCATACCCACCTATAACTCCAGCTCCAGAGGATCTGATGGTTCTCTCACTCAAAAGAATAAATCTACACACATACACATAATTTAAAAAAATAAATAAATGTCGGGCGATGGTGGCACACGCCTTTAATCCCAGCACTTGGGAGGCAGAGGCAGGCAGATTTCTGAGTTTGAGGCCAGCCTGGTCTACAGAGTGAGTTCCAGGACAGCAGGGGCTACACAGAGAAACCCTGTCTCAAAAACAAACAAACAAACAAACAAAAACAAAAAAAATAAATAAATAAGGTAACACATGCTTTTAATCCCAGTACTTAGCTTTGTGAATGCCAGGCCAGCCTAGTCTAAATAGAGAGTTCAAGGATAGTGAGATTCGTCTCTAATTAAAAAATTAAAAAAGAAGCCAGGCAGTGGTGGCACACAATTTTAATCCCAGCACTAGGGGTAGGGGACACACCACACACAAAGGCATGCAGATCTCTGAGTTTGAGGCCAACCTGGCCTACAGAGCAAGTTCCAGGACAGCCAAAGCTAAACAGAGAAATCCTGTCTAAAAAAAAAAAAAAACTAAACAAAAACAAAAAAATTAAAGAGATAGACAGACAGACAGACAGAGGAACATAAAGCGACTCCCCAGGGACGCTCTCACCAATGTCAACATCAGATATGCCTGACTTCCTTTTGTTCTGTGACTACAAAAGTTCATTTAACTCGTCCAGGGTAGAACATACTGGAATCCTTGTTCCCTGGCCACGGTGGATCAGAATAAACTTTTTTTTTTTTTTTTTTACTTTTTTTAAAGGAAGAGCCATTATTTTACATTATGGTATTTACAGACACCACCAGCCCAAGCCTACTTGGAATTGTTACACAAGAAACTCACTTCACAAGCTCAGGTCTTCCTCAGAATGCTTGTCCAAAGATCAGGAGACTATAGCTGAGCCCTAACTGGTTCTCACACAAGAGAGAACAGAGTCTGGTTTCTCCAAGTATGATTAACACTCAACACCACAAAGAGATCAGAACTTGTAGGCTGGGTGTGCAACCATCAATCCCTAATCCGGTGAGCAACCCAATCTAAAGAGGACAGAATGTCCCACAGGGCTAAAGCACTTGCCTAGCATGCACAACGCCTTAGGTTCAATCCTCAGCACCACACATAAACAAAACAAGAAGGGAAGAACCCAGAAAAGAAAGCTTTGCGTCTGGCCTAGTGGCACAGGTCTATAACCCCAGGTGCTGGAGATATGGAGGTAGGAAGATTGTAAATTCAAGGCCTGCCTAGGCGAGAGAGCAAATTCAAAGCCAGCTCAGGCAACTTAGTAAGACCGTCTCATATTTAAAAAACAACAACAACAACAAACAACAAAACAAAAAAATCTGGAGGTAAAGTGATGGGCTAAAGATGACTGTTCAGTAGAATCCTTGTAAACAAACATCTAGAACAAGCCGGAGCCCTGTGAATGAGCCTGCACCTGTTCAGCTTCGGATGGAATTGTCGGTGGCTCTGGTCCCACCCACTCTGCCCCCACCCCCCACCCCAGTACACGTACCTCTTTGGAGCACCAAGCACACTTTGGGTGGATCAATAGGCATTCCTCACACGAAGTGGCACTTCCACTGGTGCATATGTTGAGTCCTTCAAAGCAAGATGAAAATCCATCAGTCAGTTTCTAGCTATAAACATCACTGGCAGGGCTGATGGGATGAGGGCTCAGCGGGAGCATTCACTGCTCTCCCAGAGTCTGTTTCCCAGCACTCCTATCAGGCAGCCCACGACCACCTGCAAACAACTCCAAGGAATTGGATGCCTTCCCCGGCGCGCGCGCGCGCATGCGCATACACACACACACACACACACACACACACACACACACACACACACACACACACACACACACAAATAATAATAACAACAACATGACTAAATAAGTCTCAGAGTAACTGGGAGAGAAACAGGATGGGAGTCACTCCCGTAACAGGTCTGAGGCTATAAAGAACCCCAGTGCTAACTTCAGGCTTTGCTGAAGCTAAGGCAGTTTCTGAAGTCTCTGCCAACCTTGTTCGCATTAGCAACTCCTACTTCTGCTTGGTCCACGTGGGTTCCATCTCTTTTCCCTGTAAATAAGCATACCCTACACTTTATGATGGAAAAGGTCCTTTTACACTTAGTGTACCCAAAAATAGTTGAGGGTGGTGGTAAAAAGGGAGAGCAGTTTCACTTAGATGTTAAAAAAAAATAAAAATCCCAAATCTAATTACTCTGGATACCATCTGTACTGGCTGGTTTTGTGTGCCAACTTGACACAGGCTGGAGTTATCACAGAGAAAGGAGCTTCAGTTGGGGAAGTGCCTCCATGAGACCCAGCTGTAGGGCATTTTCTCAATTAGTGATCAAGGGGGTAGGGCCCCTTGTGGGTGATGCCATCCTTGGTCTGGAAGTCTTGGGTTCTATAAGAGAGCAGGCTGAGCAAGCCAGTGAGGAACATCCCTCCATGGTGTCTGCGTCAGCTTCCTGACCTGCTTGAGTTCCAGTCCTGGCTTCCTCTGGTGATCAACAGCCATGTGGGAAGTGTAAGCTGAATAAACCCTTTCCTCCCCAACTTGCTTCTTGGTCATGATGTTTGTGCAGGAATAGAAACCCTGACTAAGACACCACCTCATCAAAATCTGCAGTTATTCAAAGAAGCCCAGCACACACACACCCTTAGAGAAGAAACACAACGCTGGTTAAGATAAAGGGAGCCACTGATTCAGCAAATCTACTAACAGGTCAAGTAGGGAAAACCTGTCAGGGTCGGATAGGTAACCAGGAAAACACTGGGTGTGGTCACTTGGCAGAGGCAGGAGATCAGAGCTAGACCAGCCCTGGGCTACACAGGGATTCCATTTCCAGGCTGGCTAAACTACATAGAGAGGCTTTTTCCAAAACTCGTTTGATTCTTGGTAGTGCCTTTATCCCTGCACTCTAGAGGCAGGCAGGTCTCTGTGAGTTCCCTGTTATCCAGGGCTACAAAGTGAGACCTTATCAAAGGAAGGAAGGAAGGAAGGAAGGAAGGAAGGAAGGAAGGAGGGAGGGAGGGAGGGAGGGAGGAAGGGAGGGAGGGAGGAAGGGAGGGAGGAAGGAAGGGAGGGAGGAAGGAAGGGGGAGGGACAGTTAGTTATTCAGGGGCTATAAGAATGACTCAGAAGTAAGCAGGAGTTCAAATCCCTAAAAAGCTGGGCCAGGCCACACACAGCTGTAACCCCAACACTGTTGAAGAAGCAGAAACAAGCGAATGGCTGGGGCTTGCTGACCGCCAGCCTAGCTCTGCTTTGGTGAGAGGTCGCGCTTCAAGGAGTAAAACAGAAGGCATCCAACGTGCACATTCACATACACAACGAACGACAACGCTTTAAAATCAAATGACTTTTCGTGTGTTTGTTTGTTTTTTGAGGCAGAGTTTTTCTGTATAGCCCTGGCTGTCCTGAAACTCACTCTGTAGATCAGGATGACCTCGAACTCACAGAGATCCATCTGCCTCTGCCTCCCGAGAGCTGAGATTAAAGACATACCCCTCCGCCCCCGCCCAGTAATAAATGACTTTAAAAAATTAATTCTGGGGCTGGAGAAATGGCTCAGCGGTTAAGAGCACTGACTGCTTTTCCAAAGGTCCTGAGTTCAATTCCCAGCAACCACATGATGGCTCACAACCATCTGTACAGCTACAGTGTACTCATATACATAAAAATAAATCTTTTTAAAAAATTAATTCTACACACATTTTTGACCATAAAAAAAATCAGAAGCTAGTATTAGAAGGAAACTTCAAAGCCCGATGAGCCTTCTATCTCCCACCCCACTAATCTGGGGGAAAATGTGGGAACGAGATGAAATCTCTCTCCCTCCTCACCTGCACCAACAGCACAGGTGTCCTTGGTAACCTGCCCATGCCTGTCTTTCCCTTCCTCTGAGAAACAGAGCTGATGGCCTCTGGCCAAGAGCAGAGCTTTTTCTCTGAATGAGAAGGATCCAATTAGTGTCTAAAAGACCTGTGGTCTCCTGGCCGCTGTCTTGTACAGAGGACCGGGTCATGCCTACTGGATGGAGGAAGGAAGTTCCCATACTTTGTTTGGTTTTGCTTAGTTTTATTTCTTGAGAAGGTTCTAGACATCCTAACCCAGGCTGGCCTCAGCTCCCAGTCCTCTTGCCTCTGTCTCCCAACTGCTATGGAGTACAAGAATGTGTCAGTCTGACTGACAAAAGTTCTGCTCTTAAGGAAGGAAGATAAGGCGAAGAAAAGAAAATTAAACAGAGAATGGTAAAGAAAATACTGGAAAGTAGCAGAGTGTTCCCAAGTCCCACTAAATATCATAAAAAATAATTATGTACCTTAATGTAACATTTAACAGTGGTTAAAGGGACTGGCCAGACAAGCTCGATGACCTAATCAAATCTCTGGAATCAAAGTACAGAGGAATGAGAGAACAAACTCCACAAGGTTGTCCTCTGACCTCCACACACACATACTGCAGCACAAATGAGCACACACACACGTGCATACAAATAAAAAATAAACTAATATTGTAAATAATCAGTACAGCAAGCTCTCTGAAAAAGAAAGAATATGATCCTATATACAACATCAAAACTCAAGCAAATAACCTAGAAATAAATTTCAATAATAAAGATTTCCAATCTTTAAAAAAAAAAAGAAAAGAAAAAAAGAGAAGAGGGCTGTAGAGATGGCGGTGGCTCTGGCTGCTCGTCCAGATCCTGAGTTCAATTCCCAGCAACCACATCCATCTAACAATTGCCAGCTTACAACCAATCTACAATGGGATCTGATGCCCTCTTCTGTCATGTAGGCACATATACACGAAAATAGAGTACTCATATACATACATAAATAAAATTTTTAAAGGGGGGAGGGAGGGACTGGAGAAGGCTCAGCAGTTATGAGCACTGGTTGCTCTTGAAGTGGACATGGTAGTTCACAACCTTCTATAACTCCAGTTCCAGAGAATCCAGTGCTGTCTTCTAACCTTTGCGGGAACCAGGTACACACGTGGTACATGTGCGTACATGCAGCAAAACATTCATACACGTTAGATGTAAAAACAAAATGGAGGGACATGTTGTGTGGGTTGGAAGGATAGATCACTGTTAAGACTCACACTACCCAAAGGTATCTGCAGAGTCCTATCCAAGCTCTATGCATTTTCCCCTAAAATTGTTTTAAGAAATCCTAAAACTCGTCTCCAAGAGCTAAAGCAGTTTTGATCAAAAAGAACAAAGCTACAGGTTATCACACTCCCCAATTTCAAATATATCACCAAGCTACAATGTCGGTGGGGAGAGATAGGGAGACACAGCCCCCCCCCCCCCCC
>NW_022196894.1:31540814-31548637 GCF_008632895.1 Mastomys coucha | reverse complement strand
CTCAGCTGCTTGGAGCTCCCTAATCTTCTAGGGCCTTGACTGGGCCCAAACCAGGGTTCATGGCTTCAACACTGGAAAGAATTTCGGGACTAGCCAGTTTGTCAGGCACAGTCAGGAGATTTTTATTGAAGACATTATAGTATAAGCTTAAGAAGAAAAGTAAGACACACCCAAGTGTGGGTTTGAGCCCTTCACTGGAGAGTAAGCAACTGTCTTAGCTTTACTTGTGTAGGCCATTCTGGTGTCTCTTAAGATACTTCAAGGTTACTAGAAGACTTATTTTAATTTTGTGCATGAGTGCTTTGCTTGCGTGTATGTATGTGCACAGCACACATGCCTGAGGGCCTCGGATCTCCTGGAACTGGAGTTACAGAGGCTATTAGGAACCAAACCTGGGTCCTCTTCTAGAGTCACAAGTGCTCTTAGTCACTGAATTCTCTCTCCAGCTCCCCTCTTTGTCCCTTGGCAAGAGAGATGCCTTGCAGGGGATTATGATCTGATAAGGTAAAGCCAGAAGCCACTAGGGTTGCTCAGGGTTTTAGATGGCCTTTCTCAGTAAATGTGGCTTCTTGGATTCCTAGAAAACTGCAGGTTTACAGGAGGGAAGGGGGAAGGCCTTGGGCAGCTGGCGATTGTTCTTGCTTTTCTGCAGAGGGGCTCCTCACCTCCTTATGTCTCAAAGATTTTCCCTGCCTTTCATCCTGCCTCCAAAACCAGTCCAGTATTGACTGCCTCTGCCTCTGCCCCACCTCACCCCCACAAAAAGAAAAGGCCATACACACTGGAACAAAACAGAGCGCACAAAATAAATCTTCACATTTATGCTCAACAGATTCTCAACAAAGGCGCTAGAAACCACAATAAAAGCTTAGTCTCTTCAGTAGGCAGTGTTGAGGCAAGTGGCCGCCCACAGGCAACAGAATGAAACTATACCCCCTTAACTCAGCCCACATGCAAAAAGCAACTCAAGATGGATTATAGACTCAGTGCTAGAATATCCCTCAGTCCAGTGCGTCCCTGGCGTGAAGCAAGCTCTGGGCTCCATCAGCACCTCATACACCGGGTGAGGTTGCACACAATCTGTAAACCCAGCACCGGGGAAGAGGAAGCAGGGGGGTTCAAAGGTCAAAGTCATCCTCATCTACACAGCAAGTTCAAGGCTAGCCTGGACTACCTAAGACCCTATATCTCAAGGGTATGAAGAGATGACCCCGAAGTTAAAAAAGTGTTTAGTGCTATGCATAGGATCCTCTTTGGTTCCCAGAACCCAGGCTGGGCAGCTAACTCTGGCTCTAGGGAAGCACATGTCTTTAAGCCCAACATTTGGGAAACAGATACATGATAAACAGTGAAAATCTGCTTCATTTTTTTCTCCAAGAATATATACAATCAAATGATATAAAAAAATTAGTCTATAAATGTAATGAAATGTTAAGCTTTAAAAAATGAAATCCAGTCATTGGTGACAAGAAAGTATCTGGAGGGTATTATTTTAGGGGGGTTTTCAAGAGAGGGTTTCTCTGTATAGTCATAACTATCCTGGAACTCACTCTGCAGACCAAACTGGCCTCGAACTCAAGAGATCCTCCTGCCTCTGCCTCTTGAGTGCTGGGACTACAGGCATGTGCCACCACTGCCCACTCGGAGGACATAATAAAAGAAATAAGCCAGGCACAGAAGGACAGAGCCTTGTTAGCCACATGCAGCAAGCTCATAGAATCTAAAACTCAAATCTCACAGAAGCAGAGAACATGGTAGTTGCTGAGGGCACACAGAGCGGGGAATGAGAGGTTAGCCAAAGGTTAAAGTTTGTAGATGGGAGAACCCCTGGCCACTGCTACACAGTAGGGGTGGGATGGAGGACACCCAGAGCCCAGGAACAAGTAAGTGGTGGGGAGATGAGAGAGAAAGGAGTGTGCACAGTGAAGACAGGGGGACTGGAGACTGGAGGGCAGTGAAAAGGAGACTGATGTCAGAGCCTAGACTGCCACCTGAAGCCATGGTGACATGTCTGGCAGCAGCGGGGGTCTGTGTTGATGTCTCAGGACTGGCCTTGAGGGTGTAAAGAGACTGAAAGCTGACTTGCTCCTAGCTGGCTTTGGCACTCTTGGGAAATAAGGGCTGGAGAGCTGGCCCCAATGGTGTGAAAGAAGGAGAGCCACCACCCAGGCCCAGATCCGGATCCAGGACTTTGAGTTGGTCCACTCCAACTGTGAACCAGTCTATGAGTCTATGAACCTATGGAGCACGTGAAGGGGCTGGTCCTGCTGATCCAAAGCTGCAGGATCTCCACGACTCAGGACATCTGAGGAGTCCCAGTGAGGATCCAGTATTGATGGTGTAGCAGAAGCCAGAGGCCTCAAACCAGATCAAGGAACATTTGCAAGTAAAGCTGTTTGGGTAAAAGGGTACAGTGTGACACACTGTGAAACACTGCAGTTTCACAGAGAGATAGATGTTTTTTTTGTTTTGTTTTGTTTTGTTTTGTTTTGTTGCAAGGGTGGATGGCAGAGATAGAGGAATGGGGAGATGAGTGTGATTGGGGTGATATGAAATTCACAAGGAGTCAATAAATTGTTTTTAAAAATCGTAGAACACATTCTGTAGATCTGCTGTACTGCATGATACAGGCAAAATAAGATGCTGTATGCTCGAAAACTCACGAGAAAACCCTTCCCTTTTTTTCAGGATTTTTTTTAATGCGTTATGTTTGCTTCCATGTCTGTCTGTGCACCACATGTATGCAGTGCCCATGGAAGCCAGAAGAAGGCGTCAGGTTCCCTGGAACTGGAGGAAGAGACATGCGGATGCTGGGAACCAATCCTGAGTCCTCTATAAGAGTAGCAAGAGCTTTTGTTTTGTTCTGTTTTGTTTTGTTTTGTTTGAGACAGGGTTTCTCTGTGTAGCCCTGGTTGGCCTCAAACTCAGAAATCCACCTGCCTCTGCCTTCCAAGTGCTGGGATTAAAGGTGTGTGCCACTGCTGCCCAGCGCAAGTGCTCTTAACCAATGAGCCCTGAGAAAGTCAATCATAAACACACTCCACACACAGATGCACACGAGCGCGCGCGCGCACACACACACACACACACACACACACACACACATACACACTCCCCTAGGAAGTAATAAGCATCTCTTAGCTTGTGGTGTCATTTCATATATACATATACATTAAAACATCACTGTATAACGTAAATCTATGCTTTTCCATTCCTGTACTTGTCAATCATACAAATGCATCAAAAAAGTAAAACTGTAAAAAAGTAAGAGAAGTATCAAATTGGAGGGAGAAAGGCTGTGGAAAGGAACCCCAGCAGTTCCCTAACTTATAGTTCTAACATTCTGCCTCTCCTCTGCCACTTGCTGTAAAACCCCACAAACATCAGAAATGGCGGAGCCGAGGCAGGGTGGGGGTGGGGCGGGATAAGAGGTAGCATGGCCACCCTGAGGGATATGAAAAGGGGAAACTTACTGGAGTATAACTGGTAGCTGAGACAGGAAAAGACAAAAAGGGGCGGGCCTGGAGTCCTGGAAAGCAAGGGAGGGAGGGAGGCTTCCGGAGTCTGAGGGAGAGCACACCTGGAGAGAACAGTGGCTTCTGCCAGGCAGGACCCTGACTTGGAGCTCTGAACCAGCTCATCCACAGGCTCGTCCATAGCAGCTGTCCTGTGTCCTACCGGGCACCCATCTCCACACTCCAGGGATGGGAGCAGAGTACCAGCCCTGCTCTCAGGCAGCCTCTCGGTGCCAGGCTGAGCGTCATCCTCTGGATAGGACCCACATCCAGGAGGAGCTGCAGGGGCCTAGCCGTGCCAGGGCCCTAGAATGTCAGTAACAGGGAAGCAGGGCCCACAGGCTCTCACTGACAGAGCCTCCTTTCGACTTTGGTCTAGCTTTTTGGGTTTTGTTTTTAAATAAAATCTTACGCAGCTGAATCTGGCCTTAAGATTCTGCTTCAGCCTCCTGCTTCAGCCTCCGAAATGTTGAGAGTACAGGCACAGACATGCCAGCACACCTGGTTTCCTTTCCAGTTTTAAAGCAGTGATTTCTAAATCCCTAAGCCCTTGAGAACAGATGTGTGTCATGTGCTGCAAAAACATTCTGGTCTGGGCCAAATCCCCCTACCTGTCAAAAACCATCTAAGGGAAGGAAATGCCAAATCTAAAACAAAAGTTGCTTTTCTACGCCCCACCCCCACCCTCATACACAAACTCAAGCCTTCCTGGCTTTTTTTTTTTAAAAGAAATAAAAGGAAAAATATATATCCAATAGAACTTGTGAGTCTGAGAGCTGAAGGTGTTTTTAGGCAAGGTAATTTTTTCTGTTGTTGTTGTTTTTTCGAAATCGCCGTGGCTGTCCTGGAACTCACTCTGTAGCCCAGGCTGGCCTCGAACTCAGAAATCCGCCGGTCTCCGCCTCCCAAGTGCTGGGATTAAAAGCGTGCACCACTGCCACCACCACCTGGCGGCAAGGTAATTATTAAGCTGCCACATTGTTCACATAAAACAGAAGTAAAGCTGAGAAGGTGACTGGGAACAAGGACCCCTGTTGACCAGAAGCAGCTCCATGGGGGTGGGGTGAGGATTGGGCGTGGGTGGGGGAGGGTTCCAGGAAGGCTGTGGTCATCTGAGCTCCTGGAGGAGATTGCTAACCATACCAAGGTCTGAACGAGTCTGTGGTCCCTCCCTTAGGGTTGAGCTCAAAACTACGTGAATTCACAGCCAGCACTTCCTGATTACCTGAGCCCCAGGAGTCCAGGCTGAGGACTCACGGCCTGGTTGTACAAACTCTTTTCTGACCTAGGCCACACAGTCCATAGTCTCCAGATCTACCATCTTCCAAGGTCTAGGACTACAATAAGGGCTCAGTGACACAAGGGACACCTGATCAAACAGGCAGCTGGGTATGGTAGCTCTGGAGGCAGAGCCAGGAGTGCTGTCACAAGTGGTACCAAGAAAGTTCCAGGCCAGCCTGGGCTACAATGAGTGTCTAAAAAAACAAGAACAAACAAAAACCATACTGTAAAGCCATAAAAACATCAAGCGACTCTGCATTACTAGTTATTTCTACTAATATTCCATATTCACACTCAATAATGGATTAAATTTATGACAGACATTCAACTGTCCTAAAATTAAGGTTGTCCTTGGGATGGATCCAGATTCTAGACACTCTTCATTGCCTAATCTCTGAGCTCTGGACTGGGCTACAGCCCACGCTATAGGTGCTGTTTCAGGGCGCTTGAGAGGTGTCCAGCAAGAAGCCCTAAACCCAAAAAACACAGGCTGTGTGCCACGCGCCTCCCAGTGCCAGTCACCCCCCTTGGCATCTCTGCTCTCCACCTATTAATATTTCAGAGTTTGGACTCTTGGCTGCATGAGTCACTAAACAGTCTGAAAGGGAAGGAAGTCACACACAGAAAGCCAAGCAGACAGAGTTCACCTATGTCGCAATGTTGTGTCTAGGTCATTGAGATAAGTGCCACTGGCCCAGCCAGCAGCCACATTGCCTCTTGGTTGTTGTTTGCAGGCATGTCCCAGCTCAGCTTCAGCTCTCTAACTTCGTCTTGTCCGGGGTTTATTACAAAATATGATCTAAAAGTATGCTCTGCTTCCGAAACTCATTGACTCAGTTCCTTTCTCATCAATCATGCACAGACGTCTATGTCCAGCCCAGCATCCATTCAAGATGTGTGAAGCGTGTTTCCTAACCCAACCCTTCCTCCCTGGCCCCCCCAGAGCCAATAGCTCAAGACAGCCCTATTTTCTGCAGGACCCTCTAGATCCCCCTTGCTCTAGGCTGCTCCTTTCACTTCTGCCCACCCTGAACATCCAAAGCCGGGTAACTCTTACTGAAGGAGAGAGCCAGCAGTTGTAACTACCTGATCTAAAACATTCCATGGGATAACAGAAGTGAGTAAGAGCAGGTACCAAATTAGAACGAGTCTTACAGCTTGAAGGCAGCGAGGCACTGGGGTGCTTCTCCCCACATCTGAACTATGACCCACACATTCTAGCAACCACATGGTCACATCTAAAGATGGTACCCCAAATCTCCAATCAGGGCCATTTTAAGATTACCTTTCAGAATGTCAGACATCTACCAAACATCCACAATAACATAAGCTTTACAGGTATGACTTGTATTTTTTTTTTTGATTGATCGGTTTGTTGATATCTCACAGACCTGGATGGTCTCAAACTCACTATATAGCTAAGGCTGGCCTTTAACTAGTCTTAAATGCTAGTAGTACCTCTACCTCTCAAAGTGGTGATATTCCATTTTTGAAACAGCAATTCATACAATGAGTTACTGTGCAGCTATAAAAAAGAATGGACACCCTGATGTGAAGTTTACTCCAATGTTTAGCTAAGTTAAAAATAAAACGCAAGTGGCAGAAGTATATTTAGTTCTGCTTTTGAATGAAAATGAAGGACAGGGGCCTGGTGAGATGGCTCAGCCGGTAAGAGCACTGACTGCTCTTCCAAAGGTCCTGAGTTCGGATCCCAGCAACCACATGGTGGCTCACAATCACCTGTAATGAGATCTGACGCCCTCTTCTGGTGCGTCTGAAGACAGCTACAGAGGATTACGCCAGAGCAAGCAGGGCCTGAGTTCAATTCCCAGCAGCCACACACATGATAGCTCACGGCCATCTGTACAAACCATAAATAAAAATAAATAAATAAATCTAAAAAAAAGAAAAAAGAAAGAAAGAAAATGAAGGACGGGTAACTGTCTTGTTTTTTTTGTTTTTTGAGACAGGGTTTCTCTGTATAAGGTAACTGTCACAGAGAAACACTGATGTATAAGGTTCTGATAGGGACCAATTATGGAGGACAGGAGTCATTATGAGAGTAGCCTGGACTAACTGGTGCTGAGAAAAGACAGGAGGAGTCTTCTCATCATAGCCTACGTATACACTTAAAAAATTTATGTAAGGTGCTCACAGGTGCTGGAAGGCAGATAGAGATAGGCAGCCAGCCAGCTCAGTCAAAGGGTGAGCTTCAGGCTCAGGGAGAGACTCAGTCTCACCATGAAGGAAGTTAAACAGCAGGCAGGAGAAGATGCCCAATGTCTTCCTCAGATCTTTCTACATGCATGCTCATCAGCTGCACACATAGATACACACACACAATATTCATACAAATGTGCATGCATACATCAAAATTTTTAAAGAAAAAAGACGTTTTTGACAATTATATTAATTGTGTGGGTCTATTGCATGGGTCTGTGCACATGCATGCTGGTGCTCTCAGAGGCTAGGGACATCAGATGCCCTGGAGCTGGAGTTACAGGTAGTTGTGAGCCACCTCACATGGGTGTTAAGAATCAAACTACGGCTGGAGGTAGTGGCACACACCTTTAATCCCAGCACTTGGGAGGCGAGGCAGGCGGATTTCTGAGTTTGATGCTGGCCTGGTCTACAGAGTGAGTTCCAGGACAGCCAGAGCTATATAGAGAAACCCTGTCTCAAAAAACCAAAAAAAAAAAAAAAGAATCAAACTAGGATCCTCTGCGAGAGCAGCATGTGCCTTTAACCTGGAGCCAGCTCAACCAAGGCAATCAAAGGCCGGGAGGTAGCTAATTGGTATAGTGCTAAATTCAAGAGGTCTTAGGACCCAGCACTGTGTATTTAGCACCCAGGAGGCGGAGGAAAAACAAAATGAGTTCAGGATCAGGAAAAGAGGAGGCAACCAGTTACCCCTAGAATCCTCCTCCCCAAACATAAGATTCCACCTACTCAAGAGAAAAAAATCAGCCGGGCGGTGGTGGCGCACGCCTTTAATCCCAGCACTTGGGAGGCAGAGGCAGGCGGATT
>NW_022196894.1:31540338-31540564 GCF_008632895.1 Mastomys coucha | reverse complement strand
AAGTGGCACCCCAACGGATTCCCCAAACAGGAAAGGATTAAAAAAAAAAAACTCAGGAAGTCTTAGTGTGGACCTTGGTTAATCAGTGTGTCAATATGGTTCATCCACTTTGACAACTACATCACACTAATTAATGTAAAATGCTGATAACAGGGAAACTGATTGTGAAGACCTAAAACTTCCAGATTCTTTAAGGTTTTAAAGCTATGGGAAAGAAAGGTCAATT
>NW_022196894.1:31534722-31540328 GCF_008632895.1 Mastomys coucha | reverse complement strand
TGAGCGCATCGCCTACCCTCCCCAGCACACACAGTTCAGAGGTTGAAGCAACCGGCTTTTATCATGGATTCCAGCTCAACGAATCTTGACACCTTGCAATGTGGCCTCCCTGCCTCAAGAATGATTCCTCCTAAAAGCAGCTGCCCATACAGACCCTGACTTCAAAGTGAGACCTAGGAGGGGGAGGGGCAATTGCGAGAAAAGAGAAGGAACATGATGAGACGGCGGTAAGGGTAAAAACGCCAAGGAGGGAGACCAAGAAAGAAGCTACTAGGAAAGAGAAGGCCGCTTTGGATGAGAGCGCTGGGGACCCTGGGCTTGAGCAGGAGTCGCCACGACCAGGCTCGACAGCAGCTACCTGGAAAACAGTCCAGGCAAGAGAATGCACCTCCCGCAGGACAATGCAAAGTCTATGAGGAGACAATGGTTAAGAGATAAGAAGGGCTGGAGGCCACGGAGTTTCCAGCAGAAACGGAAGCCCGGAAGGCTCTAGGCAGCGCGATGTGATCTGAGGAGTTCTAATAGGATTACTTTTGAGTAAGGGGTGAGAATAACTAAAAGGTCCGGTGCAGAAGCACGTCCAGGCTCTACCAGGGACAGGGAACAACTCTGGCAAAGCTGCGGAAGGGATTGAGTGAGGCTGGCCCCATACTGCAGGGCTCCGCCTACTGGGTGAGTAGGCCCGACCGCCCTGGAGCAGAGAGTCTTCCCCCAGCCGACCAAAATCTGCACCCAATCAAAGCAAAAAGAACCCTGACCAACAAATGGGTGCCTATGGCCCTTTAAAGCAGTGGTTCTCAACCTTCCTAATGCTGCGACCCTTTAATACACCACCTAATGCTGGGATGACCCCCAACCATAAAATTATTTTCATTGCTACCTCATAAACGTAATTGTGCTAGTGTTATGAATCGTAATGAAAATATTTATGTCTTCTAAAGCGCTTGCCCAGCTCGCTGCCAACACCTGTGAGGGACCCCCAGCACCCCTTCAGCCCCCGCAGCACACAGCCTCTGAAAGCCACCTTATCATTTAAGAACTACGGAATTACCCCCACATGGCGGATCTTGTTTTAAAAAAACCTTCTAGAATATTTCCATGACCGGGCTGAAGAAGAAAAAGTTGTTACTGCGGCAGGCAGGCACAAAAGGCGATTTGCCAAACTACTTAGACATTTTAATTCTTCGTTGCCCCAGTAGCTAAATAAGCATGGAGAACAAGCGGGGGAGGAATACTAATTAGGACTAATTAGGCCCTGCCCTCTTCTGCATCGATCCCCTCTGTGAAAAGCCCCCACTGACGAAGGCGGGGGGGAAGTTAAAATGTAAATCCCAGAAGGTAAACAGTAGCTATGAACCAAGGCCACCCTTTGCATTTTCAGCGTCTGGGCCTGGTTACCTAAAGGGAGCTGCAAACCCAGCCAAATTCCAGCAGCCCCGACCCCAACCCCACTCCGCATCTGCCTACAGCCACGGTGGGCCAGGGACAGGGTGAGGAGGCCCCGGGCTGCCAATTCGAATTCTCTAAATCAACAAAGGGCCCTTGGTATTCGGAGCATACTAATTTGCAGGGCACTCACTAAAAGAACATTTGATTGCTTATAAAATAATAAACTACGGCAGCAAACATGACTCCAGCCATGGAGCAGGAGCGAGACCAGACTCCTCCCTCTGTTTTAGAACGGAAGTGGGCATGGGAGGCCTCCCCAGCGCAGCCCTTCCCTGGATTTAGAAGAGCTTGTGTGTCAGGTTCTAGCCTGGAATTATTAAGGAGATGACTCCTGGTGGGGTAAGGGTGGGGCAGCACAGCAAAGGTTTATTTACAATGAGCCTCTTAAACTTAAGGTCTGTTACTTGCTGGATTCATTGACAAACCTAGGAACCCCCATGTGGGCACCACACTTCACAATACTATTTCTTTCCCAAGTTAACTTTTTAAAAAGTTTATTTATTTTATGTATATGAGTACACTATAGCTGTCTTCAGACACACCAGAAGAGGGCGTCAGATCCCATTACAGATGGTTGTGAGCCACCACGTGGTTGCTGGGAAATGAACTCAGGACCTTCGGAAGAGCCACCAGTGCTCTTAACCACTGAGCCATCTCTCCAGCCCCCAAGGTCACTTTTATTTTCCTTTCAAACTATGTTCCCCGATAGCAGGCGAGGCATGAACTGGAGAAGGGTCTTCCCATCTTTCAAAAATGAAAGAGGAGGAAGAAATGAAGGTAGGTCAGCCACACTGGGAAGCTAAGTCAAATTACCCAAATGAGCCAGCCATTCCTCCCGACCTTGCAAAGCACCTGGCATCCTAAGTAAAGGGAGGAGCCCAGTCCGGAGGCTGGCAGCAAGGGATGGCAAAAGACAAGCCTGTGATCACAGCACAGTGGACAAAACTAATTCTGAAGGCATTGAAAATAAGCCACCCAGTCTCCAAAATAGGGTACAAAAGACCAAACAGCCTTGGGCCTAAGCTCACCACTCCCACCCTGAGACAAGAGACAAAGCCACAAGGCCCTCCTTGGCCCCTGTCTGGAATGAAGAGCCTGTTCTAAGGCACTGGAACTTTCAAAGAGGGGAAATCACATGCAGATGAAAAACTAATGTCTCTGTTAATCTGAAGGACACCTGAGGGGTGGGGCACTCCTTTAATACTGACATTTGGGAGGCACATGAAAAGGAAATGCGAGGCCGGCCTGGTCTACATAGTGAGTTACAGGCCAGGTATAATAATAATCAATAATAATAATAATAATAATAATAATAATAATAGACCCAGCCGTGGAGCAATTGACAATAGTTGACTGGTAGGAGGGAAGCTTTCTTTAAGAGTGCAGCTCCTCCTAAGTAGAGAAGGCTCAAATTGAGGAGCACATCATTCCTGCTTTTTTTTATATGGACAGAGTTGGGCTCATAGGGTAGGGAGATGGATCTGGGAAGAGTCAGGGGATAAGATAAAAACAGATTTCCGGGAAAATTAAAATTTTTGCAATGGGAAATGTTTGAGTTTTCATTCGAGTCAAATGGCTAACCGGAAAGAAACTAGAGCCATTCCAAAGTTGAATTTCACAGAATGCTAACAGAAACGCAGAAGCGAAGGTGGGGTTGCTAAGTGTTTATTCTGACAAAAATGTTAAAAAAACACCATCACATACATACAAATAAGAAAGTTTCCACCAAACTATAAAGAGTATAACTTCAAACTAAAACTCTGTCCTAAAGAAGTGAGGTCAGTTGACAAGAAATCCAGAGGATGGTGATTCAAGCTACATCTCTTTGCGTTTCCCCGGGGACCCTTTGGAACACGAAAGATGGACACTGGTTGCCAGATTGGGGGGGGGGGGGGGAGGGTGGAACCCACTGATCTACTTATTTTTCACATAAAAGCAGCCTTGGTACACTATTAAGTTTGGACTGGGGCCTGAACGACGTTTTTTGTTTCCTCAACTCCCTCCTCGCTCTCAGAGGCAAACCTCAACCTCCTTGTAAATGAGACGCGGTAGGGGAGCAGAGTTCTCCCCACAAGCAACCAGGCAACCGCTGGGCTCAGAACCGCAAACAAGTACCTCGGGCTTCAAAGTGAATAGCGCACTCTTAATCAATACACAATTACTTCCGACGGGAAGGAGAAAGTTCGGAAACTCCTCTTTGAGTGGGTAGGTTTGGAGGAGGTAGGACAAGCTCTTGTCCTTGGCGGCTCCAGCGCCAACTATCATCCTTCCTTGTAGGGACTCTGTAGACCGGGCGGACCTCGATCCTCCTGTCCCGCCCCCGCCCCCCCCCCCATGCTAGGGTAAAGCCGTGTGCCACCACCACCCGGCTCTAAAGACTTTGCTGCCACTCCCAAGTCTGAAAACTTAACGCAGGTAGCTGGGGGCTCCCGCATCACCGCCAGAGTGCATCCGGCTCAGGCAGCGCCAGCAGCCCTTCCACAGTCGGGACACCGTGGTTGCGAATCACCGTACAGAACCGGATCAGATGGCCGTGTCCCAGGTGGGGCCATGATTTCGGACTTACAGAGAGTGGTGACAACTTTCAATTTAGAGCAAACTTAGAAAGTTGCGTTATCCACAGATCTCCGGGATGACCGGGCTGCCGCACTTGGGCCCCCACATCACTCCCCGCGGGTCACAAGGGCCGCTTTGTGCAGGCTGAGCGCAGAGCTGGGGCCCCAGCCTCGGGCGGGGAGGCTTTCCCTCCCGAGTCCCCAGCGCCCTTCGGGCTCGGCCACCAGACGCACGCTGTTTACACAGGAAGGGAAAGCTCCTCCTCAGACCGGGAGGGAACCGGCCAGCGCACGCAGATCCGAAGCACGCGCCCCGCCGACCCATCTGAGAGCGCCCCGGGGTGCACTGCACCCTCCGCTCCCGCCAGCGGCCGCGGGCGAGGCGAAGCTGCCGAGCGCGCGGCGGGGCGGCGGGGCGGCGGGGCGGCGGGGCGGCGGGGCAGCGCGGCTTACCTGCGAGGCGCGGCACGAGCGCGCAGAGCCCGAGCAGACAGGCGTAGAGGGTCGCGGGCACCCGCGGCATGGTGCGCGCCGCTCGGCGGAGGCGCGCGGCGGGGACGGAGCGGGGCCGAGGCCGGGGACCGCAGCCGCATGCCGGGCGCTGCGCTCCGGCTCACGGCGCCCGCGGCCCGGCTGGCCCGCGCCCCGCCGCCACCATCCTCCTCGCTGGCCGGCTGGGAAACTCGGAGTTGTCGTCGCTCGGGACGCACCGTCGCCGAGTCCCCCGCGTCTGCTCTCGGCGCCCCTTCTCTTCTGCGTCCTCCGCCGGCCCCCACTCTTCTCTGCTTTCTCCTCCCCTCTCTCCCCGCGGGCCGCCACTCGGTCAGTTTACGGCTAGGCGGGACGGGGCGGGGCGAGCTTCGGGCCGGACCAGCTCCGCCCTGCGCCGGGACCTGCCAGCACGCCTAGGTCCTGGGCTGCCCAGGTGGCTGGCACAGCTGACGCACTTGTGGGGATCGCGGGTTCGAAACTTCTAAGTTAGGATCTCCCTCCTGAGTCTTGGCATCTACGGGAGGGGACAGGGCGCGCTCCATTAGGCCTGCAGAGATTCCTTGGGCCAAAGCAATCTCCGTTTTGACTTCAGGATTGAGGGCAGTTACGAGGCTTGGATCTGCCCAGCCTTTTCGTTATGCCACAAGCTCATGCCAGCCCAGGCCTCCCCGAGATGGGACAGAAGCGCGGGCATATGCAGTCAAGACACCACGCTTGGGAGAGGCAAGGGAGGACACGAGGAACATAGAAGCTCCGCTGAAGCCAGGGCACCCTGCTGAGCAGGCACCTTTCCTAAGTGGTCTGTACTCCTCTACTCACTTCTTGAGTACTCCTAACATCCCTACCGTTGTTTAGGTGAGCAAACTGAGCCACTGGGGGTTAATATGCTGGAGGAAGCAACGGCTAGGAGATTTGGTCCAGAAATCAGGAATGATTTAAGTAAGGCAGCCTAACTTTTGCCGGTCAAGAACCAGCTGGAAGGTCAGGACTTGGAAGTGTGGGTGCAAAAACTACCTGAGCCATTCATTTGGATCTTAAAAGTTTTGTTCTGCCCACCTTCCAAACTCTGACTGGGTGGCACTGGCAGAAGTCAGTAGTGCATAGGGGAAA
>NW_022196894.1:31533278-31534711 GCF_008632895.1 Mastomys coucha | reverse complement strand
TTGTTCTGCCCACCTTCCAAACTCTGACTGGGTGGCACTGGCAGAAGTCAGTAGTGCATAGGGGAAAGTGAACCAATCCAATACAAACTACAGAATTCATCCTTAGGCCATATGCAAATATCGTACTCTGTCGAATAATGCTTTGTTATGACTTAAAGTCATATTTGCTGCCAACCATTGTCCAGTGGATTCGTGCTGCAGAAACAGCCCAGGTAGGTCCTGGAATTACCTGCCCCTCGGGGCATTGGCCTTGGGGCTATGCTTATCCCAGCTTAGAGGTGATGATTCTACTTTATGGGAGCTGATCAAAGAGTTTGAACTGGAGTGTTGGTTTGTCTGGCAGGAATGTGTAGGGTGGATCAGCTAGGAGAGTCGTCCTGAAAGCTGGTGGACTACAGCTTTAAGTACAACAGTGGCTTTCCTATGCCGTGCATTCTTTGAGTTCTGGGCCCATAATATCCCATCTTCTCTGCACCCAAAATGAGCACTTCATAGCGATTGAAATATCCCACTTTGTCCCACACCTGGCACAGACCACCATTTATCTAAATTGCTCCTGGAAAATGCTGTGACCCAACATGCCCAAATGCTCACCAGTCCCCTCCTGTCTTATCTGGTGGTTCTCTGGGTCCCCAGCCTGCCCAGACCTGCCATAAGCCAAGTCCTGAGCATTCCAAGCTGCACTAAAGCTGGTTTAAAGACGCCTTTTCTAATTCAGAACTTCTGCTTTCTGGTTTGTGCCCCGCTCACAGGTGAAGTGTCAGGGACACACGATGATCTATTTGATCTTAAAATGCAATGGACCTGGGCACGATGACATACCTTTAATCCCAGCACTGTGGAGGGAGGCAAAGGCAGGCAGATGTATAAATGTGAGGCTAGGGGATCGACCTACATAGTGAATTCCAGGACAGCCAGAGCTATGCAGAAAGACCCTGTTTCAAAATCAAGAGAAAAACAAAACAAAACAAAACAAAAGGAATGGAATTCTGACACTTACTGCAAAATTAAAAACACTGTGACATGAAATAGAATTATATATAAAATATTATATAATTCTATGTGTGTGTGGGGTGGGAGGTGGGGGTGGAAGGTGCTTTGATCTAGCCCAAGCTGGCCTTGAACTCTCTGTAGCTGAAGACAATGACATTGAATTCTTGATTCTCTTGTCTGTGCCTCCTGAGTGTTAGGATTACAGGGGTGTGCTATCATGCCCAGACATCCTACTTGTGTAAAGTGTCTAGAACCAACAAAATGATAAAAAAGAGTAAAAGAGATGTTACCACAGGCTGGTAGGAGGAGAGAGTGGGAGTTTATTCATGAGTACAGAGTTTCAGGTTGGGATAATGGGAAAGTTCTAGAAATAGATAGTAGTATTGGCACAGAATGGTCCACTTAAAATGGCTAAAATGATAAATTTTACATTATGTGTC
>NW_022196894.1:31524832-31533267 GCF_008632895.1 Mastomys coucha | reverse complement strand
GATAGTAGTATTGGCACAGAATGGTCCACTTAAAATGGCTAAAATGATAAATTTTACATTATGTGTCTCTTACCACTAAAAGAATAGTTAGGGGCTTGGTGAAGAAAATAAATGGCCTCTCTTCTAGAGGATCAGGGTTCAACTCCCAGCACCTACACAGCAGCTCAGAGCTGTCTGAGGTTCTGGCAGCCTCTTTTGAACTCTACAGGCATTTGCATGCATACCACACAGAGACATACATGAAGACAAAATACCCATACACTAGAATAAAAATAAACTAAGATTCTCTCTCTCTCTCTCTCTCTCTCTCTCTCTCTCTCTCTCTCTTAAAAGATTCTTTTGTAGAGGATGGCTATGAAACATAGCTATGCATAGTACTCAAGGATGTCCTGGTCTACAGAGTGAGTTCTGGGACAGCCAGGGATACACAGAGAAACCCTGTCTGGAAAAAAAAACAAAAAACAAAACCAACAACAAAACAAACAAAGGAGTGGGAATAAAAGGCTGGGGAGATAGCCTAGTGGTTAAGGGCACTTGCTGCTCTTGCGGAGGATCCAGGTTTGGTTGCCAACCCCCATAAGGCAGATAGCAACTGTAACTGCAGTTCCAGGGAATCCAACATCCTCTTCTGACCTCCACAGGCCGTGCATGTATATGGTGCACAGATATATATTCAGGCAAAACAACAAAATATTAAAAAAAAAAATAGGTCTCCAAAGACACAAATAAAATCTTTCCTTAAGGTTTGTTATTGTTTTATTCTATATGATTCTGTGTGTCTATGGGAGGGCCTGTGCTTGTGCATACAATATATATCTTTTTAACAAAAATTTAAATTGTTAATGGGCCTTTAACCTAGAAGAAATCTCTAGGTTAATCCAACAAAGCAGTCAGAATTTTTATTTTTCTAGATATTTCCTCACAGAACCTGAAGGATGCAGACTATTTTCCAGTTACTTCAATAAAAAAGGTAAAGTGGATGGAAACAAATAAACAGAGAAAGGGAGAAAGCTGCTGTCATGTGTCTGTGGGTATTATGAGGGTTTGAGCCCAGGCCCTCAGGCACGCCAGGCAAGTCCTCTGCCTATATATACACACACGACAGTACCTGACTCCTTAGTCTCGTAGACATCTTAAGTAACTGGACCAGAAGACTCTGGCTTATCACCACTCTCAGAGAACCTCAAAGGATTGTGCCCCATCAGGTCTCTACTGTGTGAACTCACACAACTCAACAAGTTCAAACATTAATTCATTAGACCCTGGGGCTCAGAGAACTTAGAATAAATGCAGTGTCAAGGTCTCAGTCCAAGGCCCACCATTCTTACTGTCTCATAGCTGCCTCCCCTATAAATGGGATGTCTGATCTTTTGGGAGACTGTAACAATCTCCACACAAGTGGAACTCCTTTGGAGCCGGAGAGATAGATGGCGCAGTGAGTTAGTGCTTGCCGCTCTTACAGAAGACCGTGGTTCCATTCCGGTGCTTATGACGGAGAGCTCATAACCACCTATAACTCTAGCTGCAGGGGATCCCACACCACAGCCATGCACACATAAATAAATAAAAGTTTATCGTAGCAAAGGATTCCCTAGGGCTTCGCCTTTGACCACGAGTCTTCTAGTCATGTGACTCAGGGCAAGCCAGGCCTTTTGGGACGGAGGGCCCTCCCTGTTAGGCATTCATTTCTAAACCACAATTGAATCTTTATCGAGAGGGAACACAATGCCTTTCAACACTTGGCAACGGGCAGTAAGCTAAGGGAGAGCAAGGGTTCCCACCTCAGGGCTAAGCCTTCCAAGTCACTGCCAGGCCTGAGCAGACAGCTAAGAGCTTCTCTCTCAAGATCCTCTGTGCTGTCCCATCCTGGACAGAAGCAGAAGGTGAGACTCCAAATCACCAGTGTGGAGGTTTTAGTAGAGCCTCATTTCAAAAAGAACTAGAGGCCACATTATTTTTTTTTAAGATGTATTTATTATTATATGTAAGTACACTGTAGCTGTACTTCAGACACCCCAGAAGAGGGCATCTGATCTCATTACAGATGGCTGTGAGCCACCATGTAGTTACTGGAATTTGAACTCAGGACCTTCGGAAGAACAGTCAGTGCTCTTAACCTCTGAGCCATGTCTCCAGCTCTAGAGGCCGCATTATTAGAATATTCATCTGGGTCCCTTGTCCAAATGTCTATTTGTAATCATACTGTAAACTTTTTCTAAGTTTGAAACTTAGGTTCATAACAGACAAAAAATGTCCTTGAAAAATGGCAGATGTCTCACAATGGAATGGAAATATGAATAGTTTAGAGGGTGATTGTATTCCACTAAGAAAATGGAAGTGGAGATCAGGGACAGGTTGGAGGAATGGAAGCCATGAAGAAGTGGTCCCAAGACCCAGATCAATAATAATATGTAACCATGCACGACTGAAAGGTGGTGTTCAAAAATGCGGGCATATTAGAAGAGAAGGACTCCATGGAGTGTGCTACTTAGGTGTTGGAGAAGTACAACATAGAAAAGGATATTTCAGCCGGGCGGTGGTGGCGCACGCCTTTAATCCCAGCACTTGGAAGGCAGAGGCAGGCGGATTTCTGAGCTCAAGGTCAGCCTGGTCTACAGAGAGAGTTCCAGGACAGCCAGGGCTACTCAGAGAAACCCTGTCTCGAAAAACCAAAAAAAAAAAAAAAGAAAGAAAAGAAAAGGATATTTCAGCCCATACCAAGGAGTTTGACAAGAAGTACAACCCCACCTTGCACTGCATGGTGGGGCAGAACGTCAATAGCTCTGCCCCACACATGAAAGCAAACACTTCACCTACTTCTGTATGGGTCGGGTGGCCATTCTCCTGTTCAGATCTGGTTAAAAGTGTGGGCTGCGCCAAATACCCTGTGATCCACCCAAAAACAAGGCCTGTATCCTAAATTCCAAATACCAGAGAGTGAGTCCTCAGCTTTGATAAGAGAACACCCCGTTTGAATATGTTGTGTTTTGTATAGGGCACCACTCTGTACATGTCTGTGATTATAAAAGAATTTGTAAAATAGCTTACTTACATTTGTATTTATTTTCTAGTCCATACACAGTACCTCATTTCTTGCCCTTAGGCCATGCCTTTAAAAATATCTGTTGGCCTGGCAGTGGTGGGGATCACCAGTCCCAGCACTTGGGAGGCAGAGGTAGGCAGATCTCTGAGTTCAAGGCCAGCCTGGTCTACAGAATGACAGGACAACCAGGGCTACACAGAGAAACCCTGCCTCAAAACAACAACAACGAACAAACAAACAAAACAAAACAACATCTGTTGGAGGACTAGAGAGATGACTCAGTGGTTAAGAGCACTGTGTGCTCTTCTAGAGGTCCTAAGTTCAATTCCCAGCAACCACATGGTGGCTCACAGCCATCTGTAATGAGGATCTGATGCCCTCTTCTGGTGTGTCTGAGTTCGAGGCCATCCTGGTCTACAGAGTGAGTTCCAGGACAGTCAGGGCTATACAGAGAAACCCTGTCTTGAAAAACAAAAAAAAATCATTAAAAAAAAAAAAAAAGACATACATGCATGTGCTCACACATAAATAAGCAGACATTTTCACATGGCAGTTGTCTTAGTCAAAGTTCTATTGCTGTGACAAGACATGACCATGGCAATAGTGCCACTCCTTATGAGCCTGTGGGGGCTATTTTCATTCAAACCACCACAGGAATGAATCTTATTGAGAACTGGCTCAAAGGATGCATGGTGTCCCACACTTATTAATTCTAGTGCTCAGGAGATGGAGTCACAAGAATCCGGACTTTAAGCCAGGGCAGCATTCAACCCTGTTTCAAAAAAGGACCAAACCCCCAAAGATGACTTTTTTTCTTTTTTAGCCTTGATTCCACTGATTTACTTTTATGTTCCCTAGCACGCTCTTTACATTCTACATGTGCTCTACATTTACATTACAACTGCTCATGACAGTTCGTAGAGGACTTTCTGCATAGTAGAGACCTCAGATGGGGGTTGAAAGGCATGGCCTTTGAGAAGCCCCTTCCTGGCAAGGGCTTATGGAGGAGGCCTTGCTGTTTCCACCCAAAGGGAAGAAGTTTCAAAGATCTTTCCATCACCATTAAGGAGCAGGATACCACTATTGGCCAGTGGGTGGAGAGACAGTATAGCAAAGAGCTAGAAGGTCCCCACAGTCAGACCTAAGGTAATAAGTAACAAGTGAGAACATTATAGTCAATTAAAAAAAAATAACGCCGGGCAGTGGTGGCGCACGCCTTTAATCCCAGCACTTGGGAGGCAGAGGCAGGTGGATTTCTGAGTTCGAGGCCAGCCTGGTCTGCAGAGTGAGTTCCAGGACAGCCAGAACTACACAGAGAAACCCTATCTTGAAAAAACAAAAAAAAGGAAAAAAAGAAGATTCATTTTATTACTTTCTGTGATTAAATGTTTTGCTGGAATGTATGTGTATGCATCACACGCATGCCTGGTTCCTGTGGAGAGCAAAAGAGGGTATGGAATCTCCTGAAAGCAGAGTTATAGACAAGCCACCGTGTGGATGCTGGGTATTTGACACAGGTCCTCTGTAAAGAGCAAGCAGGGCCTCAGCCCCTGTGCAGCTCTCTAGCCCCGTTGTGGTGATTTTCTATGTGACTCTACTAGGGAGAGGACTGTGTGGAATTTGAACATTAGTAATGGAAAAATTGTTCAGCTTTGGGACTAAAGGTTCATGAGCTCCAGGAATACAACCCATATTTCCTCCACTGTGCCTGTCACCAAGGCCCAGGAAATACAGAACCCCATCCAGCTCAAAGGTGGGTCTCATTCATTACCTATGTGGATAATTTGACATTCATGATGTGGGCTTTAAGAGCTGGACTGTCTGGGCTCGAATCCTAGCCAGGATTTTTAGTAGCTTTCTGACTTGCTCAAGTTATTTTTCTGTTCACTTAGCATTAGTAATGATGCTGCCTACTTCCTAACCGCCCTGAGAAGCTAAGGAGACTACACAGGAGCCACTAAGATGTATGTGTCCCTGGCTTCCAGGGAGTGCCCTCTAATAGGCTGGCTATGGCTGCTGTGTTTCATCTAGAAGCCACAGAGCTTTCTGGAACTGGCCAGGCCTATGACTATGAGCTCAGGAAAAGGGATTCCGAGGCCTACAGAATGACAGTTTGCATGGTTTGCCTGAACCTCTGCCCCTGAATGGAAGGGAGTAGTTCCCAGCTGTGAGGTGGGGACTCCATATTTGCTCCAGGCTCCCCTGGGCTCCTCTCTAACCTCACTTTCTGTGTTGTGGGTTGTCAACTGAAGCCAAGTCAGAATACCTGGACAACACTGCAAACTCCCACATGCCCTTGCTCACTGCATAAAACTGATGAAAGACAGAAACTTCTCACTGGGAGACTTTTGTTTTTCTTAACTGAAAGATTTCTCCATGTAAATAACTGTCTCTCTCTTTCTCTCTCTTTCTCTCTCTCTCTCTCTCTCTCTTTTAATTTTTAAAGTTACAACTAAATAAATTGTTTTTATTTACTTATTTTATTTTTTGGCTTTTCAAGACAGGGTTTCTCTGTATAGTCCTGGCTGCCTTGGAACTTGCTCTGTAGACCAGGCTGGCCTCAAACTTAGAGATCTACCTACCTCTGCATCCCGAGTGCTGGGATTAAAGGTGTGCACCACCACTGCCTGACAAATAAAATGTTTATTATCTACATGATTGTACTCAGTACCACTGATGTGACAATAGCATTGCTCCATGAACATCTGAAAAATCTGAGTTTAATACCTTAAGTTCACAGTGGGAAGAGAGAACTGACTCCCCAAATATGTTCTTTGACCTTCACATGCATCCTGGGGTATTGGAGCATGCATGCACATGCGCGTGTATGCCTCTGCCTCCTCCCCTCCCACTCCCCCTTCTCTCCCTCCTCCCCACTTAAAAAATAAGGTTTTTTTGTTTGTTTTGTGTGTGTGTGTGTGTGTTTTGTTTTGTTTTGTGGGATTTTTTGAGACAGAGTTTCTCTGTATAGCCCTGGTTGTCCTGGAACTCACTTTGTAGACCAGGCTGGCCTCGAACTCAGAAATCTGCCTGCCTCTGCCTCCCAAGTGCTGGGATTAAAGGCGTGCCCCACTACCACCCGGCTTTTTCTTGGGGTGGGGGGAAGAAAGTTAATGATTATACTTGCCAGTGATGTTCCCAAGTGAGACCTTGTTCTCAAACAAAAAAGTAAGAAAGCAAGCAAGGAAGTCAGCAGTTACAAAGCCGTTTTGTAACAATAGTGCTACTCACATTTTCCCACAAATTATAGGAGACAGCGCCATCTACTGACTATGAAATTTGCTGGCCTCTGGCAATGAGCTAGGATTTCACCAGAGTGCTTAGGGAAGAAGGTGTGGTTAGGAAAACCGGGCCAGAGGGAAGGATGGTTTCCAGATCTATTCAGATTTTTTTTTTTTGTAATGTGCTGGTATCTGAACTTCTGGGTCACATCCATGTTAATCCGCTTTCCATCGCCAAAACAAACACTTTCAACAAGCTAAAATAGCACACGACAGTTTACCAACGTAGGTGCTCAGAATAAGTCAAGCTCCGCTGGGTTGGCCTGGCCAATCCCTGGAAACAAGAATGGGATCCCTTGGCCTGGATATTTGTCATGGAGTTGTGTTTGGGGGATGAAAGCCAACATGGTCTACATGTTAAAATGTTGTCGAAAACCCCTGGTGAAGGTAGCAAATGCTAGTCACTCCAGGGTGTCAAGTCACATTTTCTGTTTAAAGTGAGACTTGAGGGGGAGCCAGAGAGATGGCTCAGCAGTTAAGAATGCTGCCTGCTCCTGCAGCATGGCAGTAGGCAGTACATACTGACCTGACCTGAGTTCTCAGCATCCGAATCAGGCCGCTCAAATCTGCCTAGACTCCAGCTCTAGGGCATTTGATACCTCTGACCCCCCAAACCATCTACACCTGCACACATATTTAAAAAATAAAACATCCATACCTACACACATACTTAAAAAAAATCTTTAAACGTGAAATGAGACTTGTGCTAGGAAGGAAGGACTATCTTGGTTGCAAGGGTGCTTGTGTGGCATGCGTGAAGGCCTGGTATACCTGCTATCATCCCTACCCACCACATAAACCAGGCATGGTGGCACACACCTGTAATCCCCACACTAGTGATGTGGAGACAGCTCTGGTGAGGCAGAGCCAGGAGGAGCAGAAATTAAAGGCCGTCTTCTGCTGTGTAAAATGTTTGAAGCCAGCCTGGGGTCCGTGAGACTCAGTGCTGTGATCCTCCCAACACAAGAAAGGACACTATCTGCCAAAGACATTTTATTCTATCATTTCCTTCCACAATGAATAGTGGAGAAGAAATAATAACAAAAATACCTTTCAAGAGGACTGGACATCAGACAGACACAAGGGCACAATTAACATTTAAAAAGACAGATGATGGATGTATTTATCCTCTGTGTGTGTGTTTGAGCAAGTGTGTGTGTGTGTGTGCACGCATGTAGGCAGCCGCTTGGACGATACAATCCAAGATGGCGCCCAGTTCCCGATACACTGTAGCAATAGACGGTTCCACTGTGCATGCGCCCCTCCTGAGCAGGTGTATGCTGCGCATGCGCCTCTCCAGAGCAGGTGTATGCTAATGAGGGTCTGCCAGAGAACCAATCCAGGAGGACTTGGCAGCTCAAGCTCGGGTATATAAGGGGCTGTCTCCAGACAGTCGGGGCCACTCCACAGAAGCAAGCAGACCTGCAGCACCTAGGAAGAAGAGGAAGAAGAAGAAGAAGAAGAAGAAGAAGAAGAAGAAGAAGAAGAAGAAGAAGAAGAAGAAGAAGAAGAAGAAGAAGAAGAAGAAGAAGAAGAAGAAGAAGAAGAAGAAAGAAGAAGAAGCAACATCAAGAAGAACCAAGAAGAGCCGTGCCATCAAGAAGAGCTGTGACACTTAAGAACCTAGGAGAGCTGTAACACCTAGGTACCTTAAAGAGCTGTAACACCTGGGTACCTAGGAGAGCTGTAACACAAAAGAATATTCCTGAGTAAACTGTCGAGAGAAGAAGTCTCGGTGTTCTGTCGTCATTGCTGCTGGTGGGCAGCAAGGAGCGTGGAATACACACGCACGCATGCATGAGCACATACATGTATGTGTTGGTGGGCACTGCTAAGCCTCCATCAGGGAGCAGGCTGAGGCCCAGGGAAGCATCATTGAGTGGACACTGGGCCCCTCTGACAGAGTTCCAGGTAGAAGCCTGTGGGGTCACTGGAACATCACACTGACAGCTGCTTTTGTGGCTTTCCCAGGATCTAGGTCTTGGGGCTGGCAGCACCTGAGAGCGCCCATTGCTGCCTGAGGAGAGCCATGATCAAGGAGAAATGCTACCTGCTCCCTTCTTCCCCCCTCAGCCTCCCAGCATAGCCTCCTTGGCCTCTCTCTACTTCCC
>NW_022196894.1:31520558-31524764 GCF_008632895.1 Mastomys coucha | reverse complement strand
AGGTGTGTCTTCAACAAGCTGTCTTCACACAGGTCCGTACCCAGAGGGGTTGGCAGACAATGCAGAGAAATGCTGGAGGTCAAACTCTCGTTTCTGCCCATTTCTCCTTGTCCTCAAGATCATAGCTTGTGTTAGGCTGGGCTAGGGAGGGCTCCAAATTCTTATAATTCTATACAGGAAGAGAGAGAGAGAGAGAGAGAGAGAGAGAGAGAGAGAGAGAGAGAGAGAGAGAGAGAGAGAGAGAGAGAGAGACCAGGTTTAGAAAAGATTTCCAGGCAGCAACAGGAGAAAATTTTGGCAATTATTTTAACATTTTTTGTCTTCTCCAGCTTTTCCCCTATTCTCCCTTAAGTCTTTGGAATGTCTGTCTGTCTGTCTGTCTGTCTCTGTCTGTTTGGGTTGAGACAAGATCCTTATAGCCTAACCTGATGTAGTGTTTTGAAAGAGGATAGCTCCCATAGAGTTACATGTTTGAATAATTGGTCCCCATTTGTGGAACTGTTTGGGAAGGACTAGGGGGTGTGGCCCTGATAGAGGAGGCATGCCACTGGAGGAGGCTTCGAGGTTTCAAAAGCCCACACCATTCCCAGTTAGCTCTCCCTGCCTCTGACTTTCAGATAAGGATATAAGCTTTCAGCTACTGCTCTAGTGCCATGCTTGTCCGACTGCTGCCATGCTCCCCACCATGACGGCCATGCACGTACCCCCTGACAATGTAAGCCTCGCTAAACTCTTTCTTCTACATATTGTAGTCTTGATCATGGTGTCTTATCACAGAGGAAGCAACTAAGACACCTGGCTTCAGATGTTTGGTCCCCATGCTTCAGCTTCTCCAGACGCTGTCAGGGTTTTGCTGCTGTTGGTATTTCTACTCACGTGTGGGTTTTTTGTTGTTGTTGTTGTTGTTGTTTTGTTTTGTTTTGTTTTTATTTGCCAGGTTCTCAATCTGTAGCCTCAGTTGGGCTATCCTGGAAGTCATATATAGGACCTCTTCCCTGGCTCCTTTCTCCTCTTCTTTTTCTTTTTTTTTTTTCCTTTTTCTTTTGTTTTTTTAAAGATTTATTTATTTAATGTATGTAGGTTTATACTGTTGCTCTTTTCAGACACACCAGAAGAGGGCATCAGACCTTATTACAGATGGTTGTGAGTCACCATGTGGTTGCTGGGAATTGAACTCAGGACCTCCAGAAGAACAGTCAGTGCTCTTAACTGCTGAGCCATCTCTCCAGCCCCCTCTTCCTTTTCTTACCTCAGCCCTTTGTCAGCCCTCCCCTAGAGTCACTTCTCACCAGCCCAAAGTCCTCCCCAGGGAAACAACATGTTTCCCAGTCAAACTTGCTTCTCTCTTTTGAAAAGGTTGAAATAGACTGCTGTGTAGAACTGGGCATTACGTTCTGCCAACCCAAAGGCTGCACTCACCTAGTAGTCAGGGTGAGGCATGCTTCGCTGGTTTGCATGGGCATTAGAGGTCTGCCTCGGGACCCCTGTTCTGACTTTGGGGAAGATGCTAGTGTCTGCTCCTAAATTGGAGAAGCCCGTTTGCCTCCGTCGTAGGTTATGAGAGTCATCCTCAATCAGCCTCTGCTCCTCTATATTCTTCTTCTTGTTCTTTGACCTGTAATCAGTAAATTTAATTAGGACTCAAGGAGAATGTTTCTTAAGGAATTTTCTTGTCTTTTCTTTTTCTTTTTCTTTTTTTTTTTTCTGAGACGGCTTCAATACAATCCTGGCTGTCTTGGAACTCACTATGTAGACCAGGCTGGCCTTGAATTCACAAAAATCCTCCTGCATCTGCCTCCCGAGTGCTGGGATCAAAGGTATGTGCCACATCCCCCCACCCAGCCTCACATTAGCATTAAGTATGCTTTTCAGTTAGTTATGGAACTAAGAAGTGAAAGAGAAAGCAGGACACACGCCACATAAATGTTTACAGAAACATCGCAGAGAGTGACACGAGGTTAGCATACCAAGGTCTTAGAAAGGGAACAAGCAGCCTAGGTCATGGCTCTGCTGCTGAAGAACTTGCCACAGAAGAAGTGTGAGGACCATGGTGTGATCCTTAGAGCCCACACACATAGCAGGTAGGCATGGAGGCCAGCCTGCCATTCTAGCGATTGGAAGGAAGGGAGCCCCATAGGGATCCCTGGAGTAAGCAGAGTAGCCGCCAGATCTGAGTCCCAATGCAGCTGAGAGACCCTGCCTCAGCTAATACAGGAGTTTACAACAGAGGAAGCCTTCTAACATCAACCCCAGGCTTCAATGTTGCGTTCACACACATAGTACTCACACATAGTATATACCTGTTTACACAAATAGACACAAACTACACACACATACACAACGAGGAGGAAAGGCTTGGCAAAATGAGAGGACCGCTTGGGGACACTTCAAAGGTCTTTACTTTAGGAAATTCTAAGCCAAATGTAAACCTTTATACCCACAGAGGCATCTCTGATTATAAATCAACTCTGATTATAAATCTGCTATCTTCCTGCCCATGGGTCATAGTCCGACTTTCCAGATCTAGAGGGTAGAGACAGCTCTATCTGTGGCACAGGCCACTCCCAGCACCCCGTGCTTCAGTCACATCGGGACTGTCATTTGACACGTTTATATAGCCAGCTCAGCTTACTCTGGGGAGGATCCTGCCTTTGGCATTCTTGTCAGGAGTAGCAAAGGTTCTCCCCTTCCCTGTGAACTGAACAAGGAGGCAAATTTTCATGCTGTATTCCCAAGAGCCCTGACTCCGTGGCTTGGGCTAATAACCTGCAGTAGGATGGAGGAGCCATGCTATGAAGCTGTCACAAGGCCACACAATCCTTTAGTAACTCTGGTCCCTGGAGGGCCAGGATATTCATCCAGCAACCCTAAGAAAAGATGACCTAGGCTTGCTCCCAAAACCTGGGATGTTCTGCCTCTCTTCCTAGAAGTGAGAAAGCTAGATAGTGTGCGGATGCCCCACGGCTGGTTCAAGCTTTGCATTGTGGGGATGCCTCTGTGGCTGGTTCAAGCTTTGCATTGTGGGGATACCCCTGTGGCTAGTTCAAGCTTTGCTCTGGAAAGAGTTAACATCAAACAATCATACTGCACACCTTGAATGCATACAATTAAAAAATAAGAATTACCAGTGGCCAGGCAATGGTGGTGCATGCCTTTAATCCTAGGACTTGGGCAGTAGATCTCAGTGAGTTTGAGGCCAGCTAGGTCTACAAAGTGAGTTCTAGGATAGCAAGGACTGCCTACACACAGAGAAAGCTTTGTCTCAAAAAACAAAAACAAAACAAAAAGAACTGACTATCTGTCCATTCTACAGTTACAGTGGGAAAAGGTCTGAGCTAAATATAGGGGGAAAGTAGCTGCTTGTCCCAGAGTGAATCCCACTGTCGCTTGTAGATGGGAAAAGGGTCGCAGTATTCTCTGCCCAGCTACTGGAAGAGTTGCAGCATTGCTAAACATGGCTGAAAGACTAAAGGGACCTCACTTCCCTTCCTTTAAGAGACTGACAGCACCAAGCTGAGAACGAGCCACCAGACGATGAACTTCCTACTTTCAAACCCAGGGTTTCTTAAAGAGATTGCTTTAGAACCCTGCCAAGGTTGTTTTTGAATGTTTATCAGTCCTAGGCAGGGGGTTGGTTTGGGAGAAGTTATTTGAAAACATCAGTGGAATTAAATACATGTTTATTTGTTTTTAAGACTGTCCCATAGAGGGGCTGGAGCGATGGCTTGGTGGTTAAGAGCACTGACTGCTCTTTCAGAGGTCTTGAGTTCAATTCCCAGCAACCACATGGTGGCTCACAACCATCTATCTGTATTGTGATCTGATGCCCTCTTCTGGTGTGTCTGAAGGCAGCTACAGTGTACTCATACACATAAAATAAATAAGTCTTTAAAAAAAATAAAAAAGACTATCTCATAGAGCTGAGGTTGACCTGAAAATCTATCTCTGTGTAACCAAGGATGACCTAGAATTTCTGAGCCTCCTGGACTTTACTCCCTGAGCTGCAAAGGTACCCAGAATATGCTATGCAGGAGAAAAAATATTTGTGAGGCAAACTCTCATGTACTTGCTATGTAGTTTAAGATAGCCCTAAACTCCTAATCACCCTGATTCCACTTTCCATGTTCTGAGTTTACAGGTGTGTGCAGCTATGCATAACTTGAGTTAAACAGTGCTATCGGGAAGTTGCCTTTCTGTTGTTTGAGA
>NW_022196894.1:31519760-31520547 GCF_008632895.1 Mastomys coucha | reverse complement strand
CCCAGGTTGGGTAGCTTACACCTGCCTGCAACTCCAGTTCTAGGGCAGCTGACATCCTTTTCTTGATTTCTTGGACACCTTCTCTCACATACACTTATTTTACATAATATATAAAATATATAACATAGTATTGTGTGTATATTATTTATATTTATAATGCATTTATTAATTACTTATATATTCTATATAAATATGTTGTATGTAAATATATTATTATATATAAATATAAAATAAACTTAAATAATTTCCTTTTTTTTTTTAATTTTTTGGTTTTTTTCGAGGCAGGGTTTCTCTGTATAGTCCTGACTGTCCTGGAACTCACTCTGTAGACCAGGCTGGCCTCGAACTCAGAAATCCTCCTGCCTCTGCATCCCAAGTGCTAGCATTAAAGGCATGTGCCACCACAGCCCGGCAATTTCCTTTCTTTTCAAAGGACTTATTTTTAGTATTTTCTCTAAGTATCTTATATATAATATATAAATAATAACTATAACATGTTAAAATATGAATACTGCCTACATTAGTATATTATACATAATATATTATATTATTATAATTAATGTATTATAGATGTTTTATATATTAATATATATTATATTAAATTTAAATCATATATTACATATTATAATATTTATATAATCATATAATGTATACTAATATATTTGTGTTATATAAATAATAATTATAATATAATATAAATATAATACATTATGATATCATTTATAAAATAAATATATTGTTTCCTCTTTCTCATCCATGAGTGTCTAGCAGCATCTGGAGAGCAGCA
>NW_022196894.1:31517087-31518868 GCF_008632895.1 Mastomys coucha | reverse complement strand
TCTCCATCTCTCCTACCACTGCCTGCTCTCCAAAGTGTCCCTTTTCATAAGCTAGGGGGTCACCAGCAAGGGGGCAGGTAATGGCTTACTAAGAAGGAGTCTATTAATGTCTACATTCTTTATCTGCCCCAGATGAAGGCTATAGGCCTTTTATTATATAGCCCAGGATGGACTTAAGAACTCAAAGCAGTCCTCCTGTCTCAGCAATCCTAGTACTAAGATTACAGACATCTACCACTACGCCTGGCTATTATAGACTCTTGAAATATGACTGCTGGGCAGTGGTGGCACACGCCTTTAATCCCAGCACTTGGGAGGCAAAGGCAGGCGGATTTCTGAGTTCGAGGCCAGCCTGGTCTACAGAGTGAGTTCCAGGACAGCCAGGACTACACAGAGAAACTCTGTCTCAAAAAAACAAACAAACAAAAAAAAAACAAAAAAAAAAGAAAGAAAGAAAGAAAGAAAGGAAGGAAGGAAGGAAGAAAGAAATATGACCATAAAATGGTCCATAAATGTAACACACAAAGAAGTTTGAAACATAGCTTGAAATGCATTAGAAAACTCAATAATGCCGGTGATGGTGGCACATGCCTGTAATCCAGTACTCAAGAGGTAGAGGCAGGTGAATCTCTGAGTTCAGACTGGTGTTCTCCATACACCAGACTGGTGTACGGAGTGAGTTCCAGGACAGCCAGGGCTACACAGAGAAACCCTGTCTCAAAAAAACAAAACAAAACAAAACAAATATGACCATAAGATTACCCATAAATGTAACACACAAACCAGTTCCAAACACAGCCTGAAAAGCACTGGAAAACCCACTAATACCAGTGATGGTGGCGCATGCCTGTAATCCAGTATTCAAAGGCAGAGGCAGGTGAATCTCTGAGTTCAAGGCCAGTCTGGTGTACGGATTGAGTTTTAGGCCACCCAGGTTATACAGTAAGACCGTCTCCAAAACGAATGAATGAAATTTGATAAGACTTGCTTAAGAATGTAAATGCCTGATTTCTAAACTGTTCACCAATACCAATCATTTTTGAACACACCATCTATAATAAAGAATTTGAGTGTATGACTGAAGATGCCTTTCTCTGGACCTAAGTGGGTTCAGAGCCACCAGCTCACCCCTGGGTCTGAGTTCTGTTATTTCTATCACAGGCGAATATGGAGTACAGGGACAAAGTTGAGTTTTTCTCTAAGTCAATTCAGGAAGCCTATGGTGGAGTGAGCAGGACTCTGGATGTGGTCTGCATGTGTTTCTTGGATGTTTAGGAATTTCGGGTGTCTATACTCACGGTCTTTGCAATCCATCCCGCTGTAGCCAAATGGACACCTGGAACACATTCACAGTAGGGAGCCATATTAAAGAGTCTCTTTAATTCTCACCCCAATTTCCATTTCTCCTTTCCCATCTGCCTTTCATTATGTCCTTCCTTGCTTTCTGTCAACTTCTTTATGCTACCATTTTCTCAAGAGAACACCTTCCCTGGGGTTCTGGAAGGGTAAGGTGCACACAATTCATTGTGGCCTTATTTGCTGAAGACTGAAAATAACAACCTCTGAACTTAAGGGTGGCTTGGCCACTCAGGCAAAGCTGAATGTAAAAGTAATGGAATAGATGGACCTTATTAAGAGCCCATGTCATTCATTCAGGTTTGTTTCTTCATTTCCTTTTTCTTTCTTTCTTTTCTTTCTTTTCTTCCTTCCTTCCTTTCTCTCCCTCTTTTTTTCTAAGTTTTTTTTCTTTCTTTCTTTCTTTCTTTCTTTCTTTCTTTCTT
>NW_022196894.1:31514130-31517068 GCF_008632895.1 Mastomys coucha | reverse complement strand
TACTCTTCACACTTCCCGTTGTTGTTTGCCTTCTGGTAGCCCGGCATGCACACACACTCCATCGCTCCGTTATCCGTCTTTAAGCATTGCTTCTTATCCTCTGCATTGCAGGGCTCAGAGCACGTTACAGCTTTAAAACAGAGTGATTTCTAGGTCATTTTCAGAAATAATCTCCTAAGAAGGAGGAGGAGAAAGAGGAAAAGAAGAAGGAGGAGGAGGGGAGGGGGAAGGAGGAGGAGGAGGAGGAGGAGGAGGAAGAGAAAGAGGAGGAGGGTCTGGAGAGATGGTTTAGCAGTTAACAGCACTGACTGCTCTTCTATGAGTCCTGAGTTCAAATCCCAGCAAGCTGTCATGGGATTCAATATACTCTTGGGGTGTGTGTCTGAAGACAGCTGCAATATACTCATATAAATAAAAAATAAATAGGAGGCGAAGAAGGAGGAGGAGGAGGAGGAGGAGGAGGAGGAGGAAGAGGAGAAGAAGAAGAAGAAGAAGAAGAAGAAGAAGAAGAAGAAGAGTGTATGTATTGTGTGTCTGTTGTGTGTGTTGTATCTGTGTGTGTTGTATGTGTTGTGTGTATTGTGTGTGTGGTGTATGTGTGTATTGTGTATTGTGTGTGTGTGTGGTATGTGTGTGTGGGGTGTGTGTGTATTGTGCATGTGTGTATCATGTACTTGTGTGGTATATGTGTACTGTTTGTGGTGTGTGTGTGTGTGGTATGTGTGTGTATGTGTGTGTGTATGTATTATGTATGTGTGTGGTTTGTGTGTATTGTGTGTGGTATGTGTGTGTATGTGTGTGTGTGTGTGTGTGTGCGTGGTGCGCGCACGTGCGTGTCTATGAGTGGTGGAGAGCACATGCCACAGGACTTGTGTGGAAGTCACACGACAGATTACTTTATGGGCAGAGTCAGTACTCTCAGGTAAACTGAGTAAACTCAGGTCACCAGGCTTGCTCAGCAAATGTCTTTGCTGGTTGAGCCATCTCACCACCCCAGAGACAACATCTTCAACCCCAAGATGACATGTAACAGATTATAGTTTTTGTGTATTTTTTTCTAAGTAATATAAGGATGTCCCTCATGTGAGGCTGACCATAGGCACCGCACCAACTCTTACCCAGGTCCACATGGGAACTCAAAGCAGCCATGAGTGTCTTTTGAAAATACTAGCGGACAGAGTGACGGTGTGAAGGAAGTTTGGAAGTAGCTATACCACTCACCAACACAAAAAGGAACCTGCCGGTTCAGCCTCTCCAGCCCAGGTTTGCATGTGCATTGTAAACCATTCTGGCAACCCGTGCTGAAATTCCTTACACACCCATAATAATCGCACAAATCTTGACCTGTGAGAGGCAAAAATACAGCAAATACCAAATTAAAAAAGCACATTGAGGAAACCCATATAGGTAATTCATGACAGCATTCCACCCTCACTCTCTATGCAATCATTCAGTTGTTTGAGTTTTCTGGGTCCACGTTTCCTCCACCTATCAAACAGCGCTCATAAGTCTCGTTCCCATGTTTGCAGTGAGAATAGAAAGAGCTAATGTGGAGCTGGTGAGATGGCTCAGCGGGTAAGAACACTGACTGCTTTCCCGAAGGTCCTGAGTTCAGATCCCAGCAACCACATGGTGGCTCACAACCATCTGTAATGAGATCTAACATCCTCACCCTCTTCTGGTGTGTCTGAAGACAGCTACAGTGAATTATGCCAGAGTGAGCGGGCTGTCATAGGTCCTGAGTTCAATTCCCAGCAGCCACACACATGATGGCTCACGGCCATCTGTACAGCTACAGTGTACTCATACACATAAAATAAATTAAAAAAAAGAAAAAAAGAAAAAGAAAGAGCTAATCACATGGGGACCTCAATAACCCTTCATTATTTTGTTCATTTGTACATACAGTGACATTTAAAAGTTAGGCTAAGGACACTATAGGTTTTTAGTTTTTTGTTTGTTTCAGTCTTGGTTTTTCAAGGCAATGTTTCTTTGTGTAGCTCTTGCTGTCCTGGAACTTGATTTGTAGACCAGGCTGGTCTTGAACTCAGCAATCCATCTGCCTCTGCCTCCTGAGTACTGGGATTAAAGGTGTGTACCACTACACTGGGCTTTTGACTTTTCTTTTCTTTTTTTAATTTTATAGTGTGTGTGTGTGTGTGTGTGTGTGAGAGAGAGAGAGAGAGAGAGAGAGAGAGAGAGAGAGAGAGAGAGAGTGTTATGCCATGTGTGCATACCCCCACAGAGGCCAGAAGAGGGTGTCAGATTCTTTGGAGCTGGATGGAGTTAAAGGCATTTGTTAGGCACCTGACATGGTTGCTGAGATTCAAGCTCCAATTTAGTTTTCATAATTAAAACAAGTGTTCCTAACCACTGACCATCTCTCCAGCCCCTGGCTTTTATTCCTAGGCTAGAGAATCCACTGGAAAATGCTAAGCAGGAACTTGCCATGAGAGAACAGCCTTCGAAGAATGCTAGTCTGGGTGTGGATTGCGAGTGCTTGGGGTGAGAAGGTGAGTCTGAGAGTGGACTGCGGCAGAGGATAGAAGGAGTTAGAAAAGTGATATTCCTCTCTGATAAAGAGCCCAAGCCATAACTAACCCACTGAGGCTTGAAAATATTTCTGTCTTAGTCAGGATTTCTACTGCTGTGATAAAACACCATGACCAAAGAGCAAACTGAAGAGGAAAGAAAGGGTTTATGGCTTCCACTTCCACATCACAGTTCATCATCAGAGGAAGTCAGGACAGAAATGCAAGCAGAGAAGAAACCTGGAGACAGGAGCTGATGCAAAGGTCATGGAGGAGTGCTGCTTACTGGCTTACTCAGCCTGCTTTCTTATAGAACCCAGGATCACCAGCCCAGGGACGGCCCCACCCACAGATTGATGGGCCTTCCCCATCCCTCACTAATTATGTGAATGCCCTGAAACTTGCCT
>NW_022196894.1:31511200-31512933 GCF_008632895.1 Mastomys coucha | reverse complement strand
ATGCCTAAGTCCTCTACATGTGCTCTAGCCTGACCCATGTCCCATCTCCACAGCTGTAGACCACATATGGAGTCTCAGGAGGTAACAGAGTCAAATTTTCAGCCTGCTGGCTTCTATTTGATGTGTGCTCAGAGAAAACTATAATGAAAACAATTCTTTTTTTCTTTTCTTTTTCCCAAGAATTATTTATTTATTTTATGTATGTGACTATGCTGTAGCTGTCTTCAGACACACCAGAAGAGGGCATCGGATCCCATTACAGATGGTTGTGAGCCACTGTGTGGTTGCTGGGTATTGAATTCAGGATCTCTGGAAGAGCAGTCAGTGCTCTGAACTGCTGAGCCATCCCTCCAGCCCCAAACAGTATTCTTTTTGAAGGTACTTGGAGTTCTCAAGCCAGGTATGGTTTACAACCAAAGGATCCAACCAAACTGGTCCATACAGTGGCTTGGTCCATGTGAACAAGATGCTGGGCAGCCATCAATAGCTTTCTTTCTCAGGCCACAGTCTGCCTACCCTGGCTGGAGTCAGTAGGATTTTAGAGGCACCATTGAGTCACAAGGCTCCCCCTGCAGTGCTCTGGCTAGCCACCTCTTTCTCTGTATGACTGTGTGTGTGTGTGTGTGTCTGTGTGTGTGTGTTTGTACATGATGGAAGCCAGAGACTGACATCGAGTGCCAGTTGATTTCTGCCTTAATATTATTATTTTTAGTTGCTTAGTCAATAAGTGTATTGTGTTTATGAGGGGAAAATCATCACAGAAAACTCCTTTAGATTTCAGCACTCTGGTCCCAAGCTCTGAAGAAGCTTGCTTTATTTTGAGCTCCCAATCTTTCTTCTGAGCAAGGGACATTTAGGGTCAGTACATTTCTCTTTTGGAGGTGGTCACTACATTTTCTTTAAAATAAGTTTTATTTTATTATTTTATTTTATTTTATTTTATTTTTTCAAGACAGGTTTTCTCTGTGTAGCCCTGGCTGTGTTGGAACTCACTCTATAGACCAGGCTGGTCTTTAACTCATAGACATCCACCTGTTTCTGCCTCCCAAGTGCTGGGATCAAAGGTGAGTGTCACCACGACTGGCAGAGCTTTCTTATTCATATTCTCCTTCATAGCAGGAGTTACATTGTTCTTTTCGTACTGAGAAATTTTTTTAAAAATTTAAATTGCACTTATTTATTTATTTATTTATTTGTGCACTCGAGGGCATGCGTGTGTGTGTGTGTGTGTGTGTGTGTATGTGTGGTGTGTGAGTGTGTGTATGTGTGTGTATATGTGGGGTGTGAGAGTTCATGACTGCTTCAGCACACTCACACACATAAATGTCAGAGAACAACTTTCTAGACATCAGCTCATATAATTTGCAACATTCTGTCTCATGATATGCTTCCTATGTGCTTCCCTGGATCATGACCAGGAGTCACCTGGAACTGTGATTGGTGGACAGATAAGCCTCTATGGATGGCTTCTTCTTCTTCTTTTTTTTTTTTTTTTCAAGACAGGGTTTCTCTGTATAGCCCTGGCTGTCCTGGAGCTCACTCTGTAGACCAGGCTGGCCTCGAACTCAGAAATCCGCCTGCCTCTGCCTCCCAAATGCTGGGATTAAAGGTGTGCAACCACCGCCCAGTGATAGCTTGTTTCTGGGCCCCAGAACTTTATTATCAATTGCCATTCTGGCAAGCAGCGTCCAATGGTGGACAAATGAAGGCCTTTGGCTCACTACCACGGTTTT
>NW_022196894.1:31510007-31511190 GCF_008632895.1 Mastomys coucha | reverse complement strand
GAAGAAGAAGAAAAGGAGGAGGAGGAGGAGAAAGTGTATATATATATTGTGTGTGTGGTGTGTGTGGTGTGTGTGGTGTGTGTGGTGTGTGTGTGTATTGTGTATGTTTGTATTGTGTGTGGGGTGTGTGTATGTGTGTATGTGTGTATGTGTGTGTGGTGGAGAGCACATGCCACAGGACTTGTGTGGAAGTCACAGGACAGATTACTTTATGGGCAGAGTCAGTTCTCTCAGGTAAACTGAGTAAACTCAGGTTGCCAGGCTTGCTCGGCCAATGTCTTTGCTGGTTGAGCCATCTCACCATCCCAGAGACAGCATCTTCAACCCCAAGATGACATGTAACAGATTATAATTTTGTGCATGTCTTTTCTAAGTAATATAAGGATGTCCCTCATGTGAGGCTGACCATGGGCACCGCACCAACTCTTACCCAGGTCCACATGGGAACTCAAAGCAGTCATGAGTGTCTTTTGAAAATAGTAGTGGATAGAGTGACAGTGTGAAGGAAGTTTGGAAGCAGCTGTAAAACTCACCAACACAAAAAGGAACCTGTGGGTTCTGCTTCTCAAACCCAGGTTTGCATGGGCATTGTAAACCATCTTGGCACTTCGTGATGTCATTCTTTACACAACCATAATAATCACACAAATCTTGACCTGTGAGAGGCAAAAATACACCAAACACCAAATTAAAAAAGCACATTGAGGAAACCCATATAGATAATTAGGGACAGCATTTCACCCTCACTCCCTATGCAATCATTCAGTTGTTTGAGTTTTCTGGGTCCACGTTTCCTCCACCTATCAAACAGTGCTCATAAGTCTTGTTCCCATGTTTGCAGTGAGAATAGAAAGAGCTAATGTAATTGATGGCAACCACATGGGAACCTCAATAACCCTTCATTATTTTGTTCATTTGTAGATACAGTGACATTTAAAAGTTAGGCTAAGGACACTATAGGTTTTTAGTTTTTTGTTTGTTTCAGTCTTGTTTTTTCAAGCAAGGTTTCTCTGTGTAGCGCTGCTGTCCTGGAACTTGATCTGTAGACCAGGTTGAATTCAGCAATCCATCTGCCTCTGCCTCCTGAGTACTGGGATTAAAGGTGTGTACCATTACACTGGGCTTTTGACTTTTCTTTTCTTTTTTAATTTTATAGTGTGTGTGTGTGTGTGTGTGTGTGTGT
>NW_022196894.1:31508661-31509996 GCF_008632895.1 Mastomys coucha | reverse complement strand
CCAGACCTGAAGAGCAGCAAAAGGTGACTTCCTCTGATTCCTGAGGCATTGGTTTCCACCTAAGGCAGTTTGCTTTGGCTGTCTCTAGATGTCAGCTTAAGGTACTAGGTTAGCTACTTAATCTTACATGACCGCTTTCAGGATAGAGGGAGGTGTTCAGAGAGGTGGTCCAAAAAGTGAATTTCAGAGCTGACACTGACTAGTTTCAGCTCTGAAAACGAGGGATTATAAGTGAAGCAATTACTCAGGCATATAGAAATGAGAAAACTGCAGTTGGAGGGGTTGTGCCCAAGATTATCCTGAGAAATGGATAAGTTGATCTTAGCTGATGGGTCAGTGCCTGTGGTCAGTGCCCATACTGATGGGGACTCCCAGTTTCTTCATGTGTGTGCTAAGTCCTATCTATCCTCAAACAACACGGGGCCCAGGGCATAGAGACCACTGCTACTGTAGATAAAAATCTCTCCACATTGGTGGAGAGCAGTGCTTTGTCTCAGTGTATTTATGCTCTTGGTCCTAACACATAATACATGATAAGAAAGAATCTTTGTAAATCCCCAAAGAAAGAGAAAAGATTTTTGGAAACTCTAAGTGAACATATTTATTTATGTTTTGAAAAAACAGAACTCAGGTGTTGGGGAGATGGCTCAGTCAATAAAGTGCTGCTGTCCAAGCATGAGAACCTGAGTTCAATCTCAAGCAACCACAGAAAAAAAGGCAGGCATGGTGGTGCCCACTTGTAACTCTAGCTTCTGAAGAAGTGGGGGCTCGCTGGCCAGCAAGCCTAACCTAATCAGTGAGATCAGAGATGAGTGAGATGAGACCATGCTTTAAAAAGGTAGACTTCTGGGAGGAGGCTCAGTAGAGAATGCCCAGTTAGTATCCGGGAGATCCTAGGTTTAATCCCCAGCCCCAGAACTCAGGGTGGATGGCTCCTGAGGGACAACACCTGCAGAGATTGACTTATACACACACACACACACACACACACACACACACACAGAGAGAGGCTGTGGGGGAGAGTGGGGAAGGTTTGGAGACAACAATCAATCTCCTGACTTAAAAGTTAGATCTTGAGGCAAACTTTAAGTAAAATCACTTAGTACTTACTGAAATAGCTTTTTACCATCGTGTCATTCTTCTCAAATGCACTGTGGATTGCAGAAGTCACATTGGCTTCTGTTAGCATTGTGTTTTCTCTAAACATATTTACTACTGTTACATAGACCAGCATTGCAGATCTTGCTGACACTGAAGGGGCTGGGCTGAAAGAGAAATTAGAGATGTCGATGGATAAATCAAATTGAGGAGTCAACAAGAAGTATCTGAACCTCC
>NW_022196894.1:31508030-31508650 GCF_008632895.1 Mastomys coucha | reverse complement strand
ATGCCTAAGTCCTCTACATGTGCTCTAGCCTGACCCATGTCCCATCTCCACAGCTGTAGACCACATATTGAGTCTCAGGGGTAACAAAGTCAAATTTTCAGCCTGCTGGCTTCTATTTGATGTGTGCTCAGAGAAAACTATAATGAAAACAATTCTTTTTTTCTTTTTTCTTTTTCTTTTTTAAGAATTATTTAGCTGGGCGGTGTTGGTGCATGCCTTTAATCCCAGCACTTGGGAGGCAGAGGCAGTTGGATTTCTGAGTTCGAGGCCAGCCTGGTCTACAGAGTGAGTTCCAGGACAGCCAGGGCTACTCAGAGAAACTCTGTCTCAAAAAACAAACAAACAAATAAAACAAAACAAAGAATTATTTATTGGGGCTCAGCGGGTAAGAGCACTGACTACTCTTCCAAAGGTCCTGAGTTCGAATCCCAGCAACCACATGGTTGCTCGCAACCACCAATCAAGAGACCTGACGTCCTCTTCTGGTGTGTCTGAAGACAGCTACAGTATACATATGTATCGTAATAAATAAATCTTTTTTTTTTGTTTTGTTTTTTGTTTTTTCCAGACAGGTTTTCTCTGTGTAGCCCTGGCTGTCCTGGAACTCACTCTTTAGACCA
>NW_022196894.1:31505947-31508020 GCF_008632895.1 Mastomys coucha | reverse complement strand
TGGGATTAGAGGCGTATGCCACCATCGCCCAGCATGAATAAATCTTAAAAAAAAAAAATTATTTATTTATTTTATGTATGTGACTATGCTGTAACTGTCTTCAGACACACCAGAAGAGGGCGTCAGATCCCATTACAGATGGTTGTGAGCCACTGTGTGTGGTTGCTGGGTATTGAATTCAGGACCTCTGGAAGAGCAGTCAGTGCTCTGAACTGCTGAGCCATCCCTCCAGCCCCCAAACAGTATTCTTTCGGAAAGTACTTGGAGTTGTCAAGCCAGGTATGGTTTACAACCAGAGGATCCAACCAAACTGGTCCATACGGTGGCTTGGTCCATGTGAACAAGATGCTGGGCAGCCATCAACAGCTTTCCTTCTCAGGCCACAGTCTGCCTACCCTGGCTGGAGTCAGTAGGATTTTAGAGGCACCATTGAGTCACACGACTCCCCCTGCAGTGCACTGACTAGTCACCTCTTCTTTTGTATGACTCTGTGTGTGTGTGTGTGTGTGTGTGTGTGTGTGTTTGTACATGACAGAAGTCAGAGACTGACATCGAGTACCAGTTGCTCTCTGACTTAATATTATTATTTATAGTTGCTTAGTCAAAAGGTGTATTATGAGTCGGGCATGGTGGTGCATGCCTTTAATCCCAGCACTTGGGAGGCAGAGGCAGGCGGATTTCTGATTTCGAGGCCAGCCTGGTCTACAGAGTGAGCTCCAGGACAGCCAGGGCTATACAGAGAAACCCTGTCTCGAAAAACCAAAAAAAAAAAAAAAAAAAAAAAAAAAAAAAAAAAAAAAAAAAAAAAAAAAAAAAAAAAAAAAAAAAAAAGTGTATTATTGTTTATGAGGAAAAAATCATCACAGAAAACTCCTTTAGCTTTATTTTTGAGCTGCCCAATCTTTCTTCCAAGCAAGGGACATTTAGGGTCAGTACATTTCTCTTTTGGAGGTGGTCACTACATTTTCTTTAAATTAAGTTTTATTTTATTTTATTTTATTTTTTGTTTTTTCGAGACAGGGGTTTCTCTATGTAGCCCTGGCTGTCCTGGAATTCACTCTGTAGACCAGGCTGGCCTCGAACTCAGAAATCCACCTGCCTCTGCCTCCCAAGTGCTGGGATTAAAGGCGAGTACCACCATCGCCCGGCTATTTTTATTTTATTTATTTATTTTTATGTATGGGTATTTTTCCTCCATGTATGTCTAGCCACTATTTACATGGCTGGTTTCCACAGAGGCCAGAAGAGGGCGTTAGAGACCCCAGGACTGGAGTGAACCGCCATGCGGGTGCTGGGAATCAAACCTGGGTCCTTTGGAGGGACAGGCAGTGATTTTAACAAACAACCCACACTTCTCTCTAGTTTCTCTCTGGGGTCTTTCTTATAGACTAGATTCTCTTACATAGCAGCACGAGCTTTCTTTCTTTTTTTTTTTTTTTTTCCTTTTGAGCTTTTTCAAGACAGGATTGCTCTGTGTAGCCCTAGCTGTCTTTGAACTCACTCTATAGTCCAGGCTGGTCTTTAACTCATAGACATCCACCTGTTTCTGCCTCCCAAGTGCTGGGATCAAAGGTGAGTGCCACCACGACTGGCAGAGCTTTCTTATTCATATCCTCCTTCATAGCTGGAGTTACACTGTTCTTTTCATACTGAGAAATTTTTTAAAAAATTTAAATTGCACTAATTTATTTATTTGTGCACTTGAGGGCATGTGTGTGTGTGTGTGTGTGTGTGTGTATGTGCAGGTGTGAGAGTTCATGAGTGCTGCAGCACACTCACACACATGAAGTTCAGAGAACAACTTTCTAGAACTCTGGACATCAACTCATACAATTTGCAACATTCTGTCTCATGATATGCTTCCTACGTGCTTCCCTGGATCATGACCAGGAGTCACCTGGAACTGTGATTGGTAGACAGATAAGCCTCTAACGATAGCTCCTTTCTGGGCCCCGAACTTTTTACCAATTGTCATTCTGGCAAGCAGCGTCCAATGGTGGACAAGTGAAGGCCTTTGGCTCACTACCACGGTTTTCCATGATGTAGTCATCTCCATGCATCTCCACTTGCCTT
>NW_022196894.1:31502382-31504809 GCF_008632895.1 Mastomys coucha | reverse complement strand
CAAAGTGGAAGGAAAGCCAACTCCTGAAGGTTGTCTTTTGACACAAACACTATGACATACTCACACCAGTGCATGTATACACCACACACACACAAATAATAAATAAATTATTTTAAAAAGAACAATAACACTGAGAGTTGGAGAGATAGCTCAATGGTTAAGAGCACTGACTGCTCTTCCAGAGGTCTTGAGTTCAATTCCCAGCAACCACATGGTGGCTCACAACCATCTATAATGAGATCTGATGCCCTCTTCTGGTGTATCTGAAGATAGCAGCAGTGTACTTATATAGGTAAGATAAATCAATAATTCTTAGGAAAAAAAAAAGAAAAAGAACAATAACAGCAATATTTTCTAAAACCAAATAACCAAAAAACAGTCTTTAAACTGTAAGATTGCTTGACTACCTCCTGGACCCCCTGACTGAGCGCAGGCATCTAAACACTGGCTGGCTGAATGCTATGGAGAGTTTCCTGGCTCTCTCTCTCTCTCTCTCTCTCTCTCTCAGTTAGTTTTGAGACAGGGTTTCTCTGCCTCTGTCTTCTGCTGGGATTAAAGGTGTGTATTACCACACCTGGCAAACTAATTAATTTTAAAAGACACTGTTAGAACTCTTGCTTATGTAAAACCACACCACTAGCTTCTATAACTAGCAGGTCTGGAGCCGTGTCCCAAGGCTGCTTTCTGGAGGCATGGCAGGGCGCTCTGTCTCAGGTGCACAACCACATGGAGGCCCAAGAATCCCTGGGGAGCTCTACCTGCCCAGCAGGAGTGGTACATTTCACTGTGCCAACAAAAAGCACAATTGTGTCATGTGGCCACATGAAGACCAGTCCCACGCTTTGCTGGTCCAGCAAAGAAGGAAGATACTTCTTCATAGATGAGAAAGTGGGAAAATACTTACAAATTGGATAACATTGTCGTGCAACTCTTGATAGCCCACAGAGTTTTTATCTTCCAAGTCAGCGGTTTCAGGCAAGTTCATGCTAACCTCTCCAGGGAATATCTTTCCTGAAAATCAGGCAAACTCTCTCTGAACTATTTAAAGTTAATAGGGTCATTTCAATTTTGTGTCTAAAATATGTTACTTTTTTTTTTTCTTTCTTTTCCTTTGCATCTCCCCTACCCTCCATTCTCCCACCCCCCATTTTAAGCATGGTCTCATTGTGTAGTCCTGTCCACAGGCTGATCTGGAACTCCATTTGTAGACCAGCCTAGCTCCAAATTTACAGAGAACTGTATGGTCTGTCTCCCAAGTGCTGGAATTAAAGGTATGTACCACTGTCCCTGGCCATTTTCTTTCTTTCTTTTTTTTTATTCTTGAACTTAGTGCATACTAATTAAAATGGAAAGACTTTGGGGGCATCATTTACATAGAGTAGATACCCAGAAATCAGATTATTAGTGCTAAAAATACAAACCTTGGGAAACATATCTCTAACTATTGTGGGCAACATACTCTGTCTGCTTCTTATACAACTGATCTGCTGTAGCAAGAAAAGTAATTTTCTACTTATAAAGCAGAACAAAAAAAATCATTTAAACCATTGGTTCTTGGGTAGGAGAGACAGCTCAGTGGTTAAGTGTACTGACTATTCTCCCAGAGGTCCTGAGTTCAATTCCCAGCAACCACATGGTGGCTCACAACCATCAGAAATGAAATCCAATGCTTTCTTCTGGTGTGTCTGAAGACAGCTAAGGTGTATTCATATACATAAAATAAATACTACTATTACTCAAAAAAAAAAATTGGTTCTTACCATTTCTAATGTTTTGACCCTTTATTACAGTTCCTCATGCTGTGGTGTTCCCCAACCATAAAATTATTTTTTGTTGCTACTTCATAACTGTAATTTTCAAACTGTTATGAATATAATGTAAATAACTATATTTTTTAGTGGTCTTAGGTAACTCCTGTGTGCCAGCCCCCAGGAAGAGAACCACTGATTTAGAAGGCAAGCAAGCAGGCTTTGGGTTCCGTGGCACTGGGTGACCTAATCCAGCATCCACTGAGGCACGTTTTGTTTTTTTTTTGTTCTTTTATTTTTTTGTTTTTGTTTTGTCAGGACAAGGTTTCTCTGTGTAGCCCTGGCTGTCCTGGAACTCACTCTGTAGACCAGGCCGCCTCGAACTCAGAAGTCCTCCTGCTCTGCCTCCCAAGTGCTGGGATTAAAGGCATGCACCACCAGCACTGAGGCACTTTCTAAGTCCATTTCTGGAGCTCTGACAGCCGGCTACCTTCTTCTGCCTCAGTACCCCATGGCTGCAGTTGTACACTGTAGACAAGTTCTTATTTTGTTGTTGGTTTTCAGGGGAAACTGACTCGTTTTGTATCTAGCACATTCTGAGAGGGAAGAGGGAAAAGGGAAGGTTTGGCCTACACCAGACCTTCAGCCTAGCTTACAAATCTGCCTTACTCTTTCCTCA
>NW_022196894.1:31492233-31500970 GCF_008632895.1 Mastomys coucha | reverse complement strand
TGATCTTGGTTGGCTTGCCTGCCTTCTTTCCTTTTTTCAGGCCTGGGGATTGAACCCAGGCCCTCGTGCATGCTAGGCAAGTGCGCTACCTCTGAGCTATATAGCCTCAGCCACTGGTTCACCATTTTCTTCATCTCTACAAATTCTGGAGATTTTTCAAAAAAGGTTTTTGTTTTTTGTTTGTTTGTTGTTTGGTTTGGCTTTTCAAGAGAGGGTTTCTCTGTGTAGCCCTGGTCATCCTGGAACTTGCTCTGTATACCAGGCTGGCCTTGAATTCAGAGATCCACCTGCTTCTGTGTCCTGAGTGCTGGGAGTAAAGGCGTGCGCCACTTCCTACAGTTCAAAAAGCTAATTTTAAGATACAGTGTGTGTGACATGCTCCTCTGTGACAAGAAAGCAGATGTACCTATTGCATTTGCTTAGGTTGTCTCTGGAGGGGGTCACAAGGAACTGTCAGTAGAGGTTGCTTCTCCAAGGGCCATGGGGTTTAGGGGAAAAGGACATTCACTTTAACTGCATACCCTTCTGTTAAGCTTTAATGGCACAAGCATGAGCCTACTGTGTTTTTGTTTTACTGGAGGTTTTTAATTAAAACAATTCTGTCATTTATTCCTTAAATGGCAGTCATTGTGGGATGGATGAACAGGCACACGGGTGTTCTTCAGACGGGACTCCAGCACTTAGGCAGCTGTGCCATCTCACTGGCTCCTCTTTTAACATTTTCAGGCAGGGTCTGCTAGAGCCCAGGCTGGCTTCAAACTTGTTACATAGCCAAGGACAGCCTTGAACACTTGATCCTCCTCTCTCAGCCTTCCAAGCCCTGGGACTACCCGTGTGCTACCATGCCCGGCAAAGCCAGGTACGTTAAGTAAACTAGATGGCTTTAAAGAAAGATTCAGCCCCCTAGCAAGGAGAAATAGGATGCAGGTTCTCTCTGGGGGACAGGGAACAAGCAACTCAGGACACCAGGACATGCTTTCTTTCTAGAAATAAAGGCAAACTCAGGAGAGTGATTGGTGGAAAAGTGACTAAGTCTTGTTAATCATGATAGATGTTAGAGATTTGAGCATTACTCTTTAGTTACAAAGGCTTTTGTTTTGATTTCGAGACAGGGTTTCTCTGTGAAGCCTTGACTGTCCTGAACTTGTTCTGTAGATCAGGCTAGCCTTGAACTCAGAGATCCACCTACCTCTGCCTCCCTCTTGCTGGGATTAAAGTCATTTGTCCCACCTTCCACCAGCATTAATTTCAAGGTCTTAAGTGAGTTTACTGAACCCACTCCCCACCAGCGTTAATTTCAAGGTCTTAAATGAGTTTACTGAACCCAAGAGAGAAACAATTTGCCTCATGCCAGCCAGCACGATGAGTCCATGAAGGACTTGCTGTGGAGGAAGCAGAAATGGCCTGAAGAAGCTCCCATTCCCAAGACCTCCACAGCTGCCCACATGGCTGAGTTCTATTTATGGTCTAACTGACTTCTTAGATCTGTCAAGTGATCAAAAGTGTAGGGAGACACAAACTTACCTCTTTGGGCAAGTACTGTTCTCTTTGGGCCTCAGTTTCTTTTTCAGAGAATGACATAATAGATTTGAATTCTAAATTCTGAAGTCTGAGGAGTCCTCTAGACCAGTGCTTGGTAAATTATGGCCCAATGAGCTGTAACTAACCAACCCTTTATTTTTATAAATATATTTTTATTGGGATATAGCCAAGTTCATTCATTTGTACATTGACATGGCTGCTTTTGTTTTAAAATGTCAGAAGTTAACAGTTTCAACAGAGACCATGTATTGCCATGTATACTGTTTGTTTTTCTCTGATAAACTTTGCTCATGCTCATTCTACATCAAGCTTGGAGAACTGGTCAAGTGGTTTAGTATCGTTGGCTTATGGCCAATCACACTTTGGCCCTGGTCAGCCAACAACTGTTTGAGGACAGTCATTGTTTGGCTTCTTAAAACCCTTAGGCCCAAATTCAAAGGCTTGACTTAGTTTGGGAATTGTGATCAGCCACCATCCTGACCGATTCCAGGGTAGAGCTGAATTCTTCCGAATTCTTCCTTAAGGACCAGTGTGGCTGACAAGCCAGCAGGAGCTTAGTATAACCTGTATCTTTCAGAGATCCTGAAGTGACTTCTGGTTCTCCTATGGGTAGCTCTCACAAAGACCAAACTTACAAGAACATCTTCCACAGTTGGCAAGTAGTTTTAGGGGGCAGGCAGGGAAAGAATATAACTGAATGCTCACTTAAGAGTTCCTCCAGCAACGACTGAACTTTTATGGTTCTTATTCCCAGCCATTCCCCTTCCTCACCAGAATGCACTGACACATCACAGCCCTCGGTGCTCTACACTCCAGTGAGGAGACTTACAGGGGCCCACTCTTACCTGTGCTACTGCTGTTGGTCACGGTACCACCTGGAGGCTGGGTTGTCCCAGAGGGCTGAGATGAATTTCTGGTGGATGGAGCCAGTTCCGCAATGGAAGAGTTGGCTCCACCAGGAGACTGACTTGCTCCTGACAGGATTGAACTACCTCTGGTCTCAGGCGTTTCATTGGCAATACTTGAGGCAGAGGCTGTTGTGAACAAGGGAACAAGGAAGCCAAATGTCAGAGGACAGGGTGTTACATAAATAATAGCAATTACTATCAATTCTAATCAGTACTCAACTTGGGGTTTTCTGGGAAAATGAATATATGTGATTATATTAAAAGTGGAAACACATGACTACCTCTAAGCACAACAAAATAAGAAATAAACAGACAAAAATGAAAAATGTTATTGAAAACTAGAACACCTAATGTAGCTTAACAATAATGTAACTTAATAATGAGAGTTGAGCATAGAGTTGTGATGACAACATTTATGAAGAGCATCAAGTCGGAAGTGGTGGTATATGCCCATGGAGCAAGCTTGGGCTACATGAGGCCACATCGCAAAAATGGAAATAGAAATGAAAAACACTGAGATAAGTACCTGAACTTTGGAGACAGAGGCAGGAGGCTCAGGACTTCAAGGACATCCTTTGCTAGTTATCAAGTTCAGAGCTAGCCTGAGCTACAGGACACTCTTTCTCAATTTACAAAAAAAGAGATTATACCAAGAAATAGCAAAATTTATATCTATATTTGGGAAACTGTGTTTAATAAATTCCCAGGAAATTCAGAGGAAGGCAATTAGAAGTGCCACAGGGTGGCGCTGTTACCACCAGGAAGTGCCTTCTTTGGTGCTTTTTCTACATTTTAAGGAAATGGACCTGCCTGTCCCTATTGGGGCAGTTTTCTCTGTTGAAGGGGACCCCAGAAGGTGGGCTTAAAAGAGTAATTACGTAGAAACACTTCACTGAGTGCTGATTATAGTTCTTTCACGTTTTGGTTTGGTTTTGGTTTTATTTATTTATTTATTTTTGAGACAGGTCTTGTTATGCAGTGTAGCTAGCCTGAAATTCACAATCTTTTTGAGTGCTGGCCCAGTGTTTTTGTTCATTTGTTTGTTTGTTTTGTTGTTGTTTTCTGGTGCATTTCTCTAGACACATCTACTCTGAGAGAATAAGATAAATAAACGGTCCTTGTCCTAAACACTGTGATAGACATCAAAGCCGCATTTACTGCTTCTAGAGCTCCCCGGGGAGACTGCCTTTTAGTTGCCCACTTAGTGACCCATTCCTGGAACTCCTCTAAGAACTCTGATATAGTCGCCCACTTAGTGACCCATTCCTGGAACTCCTCTAAGAACTCTGATATTGACAACAGAGTATACAAAGTATTAAATGAAAACCTTTGTAGAGAGAGATCCATGTATTAGCCCTGTGATACGGAGTGCTAGCATTCACTCTGATTCCCCCAGGTGCTAGTCAGATACTCCAGGCAAGGCCTGGCTCTTCATGTTGGGCAGGACTTGGCTACTAGTAGCTCAAAAAAGACAAAGAGATAAACAACTGTTCTTCCATCACCAAGAAAATAGTCACTAGCTGGCCATAGTCACATGGCCCACTAGTGCACTTCTCCTAGGACTTTCTCATTTATCAAGGGCTTACCCTATGGCTGATGCGACCCTATGAGGCAGACGCGAATGTCCACATGTGAAGAGCCCAAGGACATTGGTTGAGATGATTTGTCCCTGACACTGTTTTAACTACAATTTTGTCAGAAGCCTGTAGAGAGGCATGTATGAGCCCATGGAGGTCAGAAGAAGCTATTGGATCCCATACAACTGGAGTTCCAGTTGGGAGATGAGCCCAGCTCCCCTACAAGAACTGTAAACACTCTTAGCCACTGAGGCATCTCCCCAGCCCCAGCTTCCATCTCTCTGTTCCCTCAGATCTGAGAGCTGCTTTCTAACCCACACAACAGTAATAGCCGTACAGCTACAGAACACCTACAGAGTGCCAACTATTGGCTTAAATGAATAAAAAAGGAGCTTGAGAGATGGCTCAGTGGTTAAGAGCACTGACTGCTCTTCCGAAGTCCCCGAGTTCAAATCCCAGCAACCACATGGTGGTTCACAGCCATCCTTAATGAGATCTGGTGCCCTCTTCTGGAGTGTCTGAAGACAGCTACAGTGTACTTACAAATAATAAATAAATAAATAAAATCTTTAAAAAAAAAAAAGTTTCCCTCTTTGGGCTCTTTTCTGGAGAACACTCCAGGACCATCTGTCCAGAGCATATGGTACCTAATGCTACCTCAGAGCCATACTAAAATGTTTCTGACAGACAGAAGTCTTTAATAGTTAGAGATGTTGGCTTCTACTAGACACCATGGGAGAGGGGGGCCCTAGTGCTCAGGGGAAGAAAAATGCCAGCAAATGGTTCCTGATGAGGGGGCTTAAGGTGTCATCTGAGCATAGTCCTCATTGTCCAGGAAGTACTTATGACATTTCTGGGTGGGACAGGTAAAAGGTGTATAAGATCCACCTCCTGTCCTCAACTGTTAAGTCTGACATGGAACATACGTGGACAAGAACAAACACAAATGTTTAAATATTGGATCCAATGGCAGACACAACACTAAGTGCCCCAGGTGAATATCTACTGGCTTCCTGCTGTGGGCTGTCTCCTCTATTATCACGTAGGGAGAAACCACAGCTAGTAATGACCACACCGTATTTGGATCCCTGCCCGCCATGCTCTGAAGTGTGGAGCCTGCTCCTACACCTGCTGGGGGAATCTCTGGCCCAAGACTCCTTTCTATACCTCTAAGGTGGCTTGAGGTCAACGACTATGCATCTTCTAACCTCTAAGCTACTTCCCCAAGCCTTCCCCGCAAAGCTTTCCCTTCTCAGTTCCCTTATGTCTTACAAAAGGCATTTCTTCTTCATGGTGACTCCTGAAAGTCACATAGATCGTATCAGTTCTTATTGGGACTTGAAGGCTTGGCCACAGCACCTGCCCCAGGCTTGGCAGAGGAGATCTGGTGAGGCCCAGCCTCCTGTTAGGACACTTCCTCTCCCCCAATCTTAAAACCAGACCAAAAAAAAAAAAAACCCAAAAATTCTGGGGCCAGGGAATAGCTCAATAGGAGAAGAAAGATGCTTGCTGCCAAGGCTGACTGCTTGTGTTCAATCCCACGCAGGGAGTAGGGGGAGAGAAACTATGGTTCTGTGACTTGTCCTCTGACCTCCATATGTATGGTAATTAAATGTAGCAAGAGTTTTCAAAAACTCATTACCTTGCCATGTATGTTGGCTCATACCCATAACCCAGCACTCCAAGGCAGTTGGATCAGAAGCTCATCTACTCTACATGGAGTTCAGTTTAGCCTTGGTAGTATGGGATTCTATCCCCAAAACAAAGCAAAACAAATGGTCCTTTACATTGAACTCAATTTCTCTTCCCCTTTCCAGTGCACATGTCTATTCCTTTTTTGCATCTGGCTTCTAGATCTGGATTTCTCTCAGAACAGGGGGCAAATTCCTAACCTACTCAAATCCAAATAAACTCTCCCCAGTCCAGAAAAGAACACCTGTATGAAGTCTAACCCACACCGGATTGCTCTTTTTTGCCAGCAATTTCCAGTTTCAAGTATTGGTGAAAACAGACATATCTCCACCCCCACCCTACCTCTGAGGATCACAGGAACAGATCCAGCTTGCTACAGTAGGGTACCTCATCCTTGAAATACTGAGTCATCTTTATCCAACTTCAGTCAAATCTCTGCCCTGCTGTGTCCCTATGCCAGCCATAGACTTCTTTTGCTTCTGCTGTCTTTGGGATCACAGATGAAAATGTCAGCGTCTCTGAGCTGAGCTAGACTAGAAATGGTCCCAAGTCAAGACTAGCAGTAGCTTTAAGAAGTTGTAGGATCAAGCCGACTGTTTCTCGTTTAGAGACCACGATGCCAATTCAAGTTATCAAGTTACAGAAGCAACCACAAAATAACAAAAAAAGAAGTTTCTTACCTGAGATCACCAAAAGGAGACCGAGAGAGAGAAGCAGGAAGCCTTTCATGTTAGCTGCTCTTGCTTGATAATCCAAGGAGGAAATGTGTCCTCTCCTTAGCTGCTTGGGGTTTTAACTGTCTTTCAATTCCAAAGTCCACTCATTAACTGATATAGGCAAAGGCAATTCGTTGTTAGGATCTGGTCGTATAGCACAGGCTGATTCCAGCCTAGAGTTAGGTCACTTGAGCCCAGGATGACTGATTACCTTGACTCAGACGCCAGGAAAACTCAAGAATCCTGAGTTCTCTTTAGAAATCCTTGCAAGGTCAAAGGTGAGTGTATTCAGTTAATCTCTATATATCTTGGGAATGGTAGACCTATCACCTCTCCAGAGCCTACCGTCTCTTTAAACACTCAGTGATCTAGCCGTGAATGATTGTCTTACCTCTGACCCCCTCTTAACTGTTTTTAAAATGACAACTTATTTTGTGTGTGCACACCACAGTGCTCATGTGGATGCCAGAGGATGATGGGAAGGGTTGATTCTTGACCCTTCACCGTGTGGGATCATGGGATGGAACTCAGGTCATCAGGCTTGGTGGCAGATGCCTTTACCTCTGAGTCAACTCCTGGGCTCTCACCTCCCCCTACCCCTATTTGACTGCAAGGAATTCCATTGTCTCCATCTGCAGTTCCAAGAATACCTGAAAGGTACTTTTATGTTTTCTCCAACTATTTATGACTTGACTTGTATCATCTTTTGTTGTGGACTCCCACTCTGGGCTTTTCCTAATGGTCACTTCTAGAAACTTCTAGAAATAACTTCCCTTGATCTCACATATCACTTTACCTGGACATAGACCCCTAGTTGTCATGCTCCTATGAGAAGCAGGCTTGAAGGTCATTGAGGGTAGACTCCCTTTCCCATAACCACCTTGGCCCATCTATGGAGTGTTCAATTTTAATGAGAGCTAACTATCATAGTTGTCTCACCTTAGAATTTGAAATTCCACAAGCAAAGAGAAAACGTGGGAGGCAGAAGAGTCAGACAGATCTCTGTGAGTTCAAGGCCAGCCTGCTCTAGAGGGAGAGTTCCAGGCCAGCCAGGGTTGCAGGGTTTAAAAAAACAACAACAATAAAACCAAATAGTAACCGAACAATCACCATGTGATGGGGAAAACATCATAGTCACTTTTCCTTAATATTTAAAGTATGATGTGAAAGAGAAGAGCTGGAGATGTGGCTCAGTTGATAAAGGGTTTGCCTGGCATGTGTAATAAAGTGGGCATGGGCATGGTGGCAGAGGACTGTAGTTCTATTATTTGGAATGGGAAGTTTAAGGCTCTGGCACACACACACACACACACACACACACACACACACCATTATAGCATGAAACTAAACAAAGAAAAGCATTCCTCCCCTGCTACTAAAAAAAGGGGAAGGGAAGAAGGAAGGTGGGGGTGACAGCTTTGTTGAGGCCCATGAAGGGAAGGAAGGCATAGCATGGCCATCATTGATCATTCTTATGTGCTCAGCTCTGCCTTCTATCCATGGCCCTGGATAGAGACAGAGCTTTCTAGAGAAGAAACAAGGCATACCAGCGTCCCTTCTCCTAAGACTTTATCCAGAGGGGCCTGTCAGTCACCAGAGCAGGATGCTAACCTCAGAAAAGCTGTCTGTCTAAAAACTTTGGGGAAATAGAGTGAAGTCCTCCTCAACGTTAAGTCGACACAAAGGGTCCTTTAGTCATTATCCCCTGTCACCTGGGGGATCAATGTGTGCTCACATGTGTCACCCCATGACCTTTCTCAGCCCTTTTTTCTCCCACCCTAGAGCTCCCACGGGCTCAGGAGCCAGTTCTGTCACCTGATAAGGCTTGCTTAATCCAGTCCTTTCCTAAGATACACCAACAATTCCTGCTTCCTTTAACCTGACTCTTAACTCTGTTCATTAATATAATTTAAAAATTATATTAATGCTCAGAAGCTCCCATTGTCCCCAAAGTCTGCACTCAAGACTATGATGGGGGCTTAGAGGTTAAAAGTGCTTCCTGGTTTTGTAGATGACTGGAGTTCTGTTCCCAATGTGCAGGTCAGGTGTCTCACAACTGATCCTGTAACTCAGGTTCCAGGGGAATCCATGCCTCTGGCCTCTGTGGGCACCTGCACTCATGTGCAGGCATGTACACACAGTCTTAAGGATAATAAAAGTAAATATTAAAAAATAAAAAGACTGCTGGGCAGTGGTGGCACACGCACGTGGGAGGCAGAGGCAGGTGGATTTCTGAGTTCGAGGTCAGGCAGGTCTACAGAGTAAGTACCAGGACAGCCAGGGCTACACAGAGAAACCCTGT
>NW_022196894.1:31475686-31491714 GCF_008632895.1 Mastomys coucha | reverse complement strand
CTCCCAAATCAAGACTCAGGCATCCATGTTAAAAGATGGACAGAGTGGTGTGGGTTTAACCTCAGTGTGGGTGGGGTGGCAGATCCTGGAGCTTACTAGAGCTACTAAGGACTAGCCAGCTTGGCCACAAAGGTGAGTCCAGTTTTAGTGAGAGACTCTGTCTCAAAAAATAAGCAGGGGGACCCTAGAGGAGCCCCTGGTGCTAGACATACGGGTGGTTATGGGCTGCCTGATTTGGATCCTGGGAACCAAACCTCTAGAAGAGCAGGAAGTTCCATGATGGCTGCTTAGCCATCTCTGTAGCCCTTGGAATGTTTTTCTAAACTGAGAATGATGTAAAACCATAGGGTAGAGAGTGAGGCCCAGAAGGTCCATGTGGCAGAGAGGAAGGCAGGAGCCAACCCAGCACCCTCTACCCCTCTCTACCAGCGCTGTCTAGAACTTCTGGATCTGCCGGCCTGGGCATAGAGGCATCTGGAGCCGCTGACCTGGGCCCAGAGGCATCTGGAGCCGCCGGCCTGGGTACAGAGGCATCTGGAGCCACCGGTTTGGGCACAGAGACTTCTGGAGCCGCTGGTCTGGGCACAGAGGCATCTGGAGCTGCTGGCCTGGGCACAGAGGCATCTGGAGCTGCTGGTCTGGGCACAGAGGTATCTGGAGCCGCCGACCTGGGCACAGAGGCTCACCATTAGGAAGTAGATTCTCGCTCTAGTTTTAGTTTACATCTCCTGATGACAAAGGATGTTGAAATTTTTCTCATGTGCTTATTAGGCATTTGTGTCTCCCTCTCTAAGTTATCTGTTCAAATCATTTGTGTATTTTATTTATTTATTTACTTTTTTACTTATTACACACACACATACACACACACACACACACACACACTTGAGGTAGGATCTCATGTTGCCCAGGCTGGCCTGCAATTGTCTATGATGAGTGAGGATGACCTTGAACTTCTGATCTTCCTACCTCCATCTCCCAAGTGCCAGGAACACAGACATGTATCATTCTGCCATCATGTCTGGCTCATCAGTGTCTAACACTGAATTTGGGGTTTCATGTGTGCTAGCCAAGTGCTCCAACAGCTGAGCTAAATCCAAGTCCAAGTTTTTTCTATTATAATTAAATTGTTGTCTTCCTGTTTTAGAGTCCCAAGAGCCCATTACCCTCCCCCTTTCTTTATTTTTTTTAAAAAAGATTTATTTATTTATTTTATGTGTATGACTACACTGTAGCTATATAGATGGCCATGAGTCATCATGTGGCTGCTGGGAATTGAACTTAGGATGGCCCCGCTTGCTCTGGAGTAATATACTTTAGCCATCTTCAGACGCACCAGAAGAGGGCATCAGATCTCATTACGGTTGGTTGTAAGCCACCATGTGGTTGCTGGGATCCAAACTCAGGACTTTCAGAAGAGTAGTCAGTGCTCTAACCCACTGAGCCATCTCGCCAGCCCCCTCCTTTCTTTCTCTCCCCCCCTCTTTTTCCTCTCTCATCTATCTATCTCTTCATCCATCTCTCCGTATATGTATGTATGTATGTATGTATTAGATAGGGTTTCACTATGTTGCAAGCATAAGAATCTTTTGTTTTTTTCTTGTTTTTTCGAGATAGGGTTTCTCTGTGTAGCCCTGGCTGTACTGGAACTCACTCTGTAGACCAGGCTGGCCTCGAACTCAGAAATCCACCTGCCTCTGCCTCCCAAGTGCTGGGATTAAAGATGTGTGCCACCACTGCCCAGTGCAAACATAAGAATTTTATCTTCAATATGTATGTAAAAAATCTGGGCATGGCCACACATGCCCGAAACCCTAACTTTGGAGGGCAGAGACAAGAACTTGTGTGTCAGGCAGCTTAGCCGAAGCAGGAAGCTTCTGGATGAGTGAGAGACCCTGTGTCAAGGGAATAACGCAGAGAACCATAGAGGAAGAGACCCAGACAACATCATCCTTTGGCCTCTGCCAGTGCCCACACAGGCACATGTACCCACAAACTCACATGCATGTAATACATATATATATACCACACGCATAATACAGCACACATACACAACACACACACCTAAAAAATAATAAAACTAAAAATTAAAGATTGGTTTTTCAAAAGAGCACACATGGGCTGGAGAGATGGCTCAGTGGTTAAGAGCATCAACTGCCCTTCTGAAAGTCCTGAGTTCAAATCCCAGCAACCACATGGTGGCTCCCAACCATCCATACTGAGATCTGATGCCCTCTTCTAGAGTGTCTGAAGGCAGCTATGTACTTACATATAATAAATAAATAAGTCTCCAGGCCAGAGCGAGTGGGGCTGGTGAGAGCAACCATCCATGATGGGATCTGATGCCCTCTTCCGGAGTGTCTGAGGATAGCTGCAGTGTACTTACATATAGTAATAATAATGAATAAATAAATCTTTTTAAAAAGCACACATGTGATGCATACACATATATACGTGGGAAAATGCTCATACACATCAAATAAAATACTAAATCTAAAAAAAAAAAAAAGTAGTACTGAGTGTCGCCTGTAGTACTCTAGCATCAGAATCTGCTGCTGCTGCTGCCGTATTGCTCAGTGGAAATGCTTATTAGAACCTCTGTACCACTTCTGTGGCACTGAACAAAGAGTATGACCAGGAAGGGATGGAGGATTGCCAAGCACCTGACCCCTGGCTCTTCCCTGACTTCTTGAAAAATACAGGCAACAAGACAATCAGAGAGGCAGGGCATGGTAGGATAGGCTTTGAAGCCTGAACACTCAGGTGGCAGAGGCAAAAGGATCTCTGTGGCCAGCCTGGTCTACATAGTGAGTTCCAGGACAGCCAAGGCTATGATAGTGAGACACATCCCAGGATAATGGAACGCCTCCCTAGGAGAAATCCTTTCTTTACTGCTCCTTCTGTGTGGAGGAGCTTCACTTCCTGCCAGTCTCACAGCTCCTTGCATTTCTTTATTAATTTTACTCTAAGGGAGTGGCAGGACTAAGAGTTGACTAAGAGCCTGAGCTACACAGAGAATGTGTCAAAAGAAGAAAGTGGGGAGGAGAACAAAGGTACATCGGCAGATGTACATGCGAGGTGCTTCGTTCATGCGTACTCGAGCGCCCTTGTCTGTGTAGAGGCATGCCATTAACATTAGATATTGTCCTCGATCACTCTCCACTTTGTTTATTGAGACATTTTCTCTCCATGAACCCAGAGTTTGCTAATTCTGGTTAGTCTAGTTTAACAGATTTCTGGGGATCCCTGTCTCTCCCCAGTGCTGGGATTATAGGTGGCCGCTATACCTACTGGCTTCTACATGGGGCAAGGGTTTTACTCACTGAACCATCTCCTATCTCCTCAACCTCTTCTTTATGTTTTTATTTACTTAATTTATTTTCTATGTATTGTTTTTGCTATGTAGCCCAGGCTAACCTTTAACCTTGATCCCTCTCTTCATCCCCTGATTGCTGGGATTATAGGCATCTACCACTATACTTGGTTTAAAGAAGCAATTAAATAAAAATGATATTTTATTCTATCTGTTATGCTTTTTGTCTTCTCACATAATTAAAACCCAGAGAGGAAAAACATGATATCTAAAAAAATGATATCTATTAGCATGATCTTTCTTTCTTTTTTTTTTTAAAAGACTTATTTATTGTTATATGTAAGTACACTGTAGCTGTCTTCAGTCATATCAGAATGGGGTGACAGATCTCATTACAGATGGTTGTGAGCTACCATGTGGTTGCTGGGATTTGAACTTAGGACCTTCGGAAGAACTGTCGGTGTTCTTAACCGATAAGCTACCTCGCCAACTCCAGCATGGCCTTTCTATATCCTAATTATTTATCTATAAACCAAGAGTACAGTTAACTTGCCCACAGCAGAGATGTTCTATGTAGTTGACTTGGTCACAGAGTCAGCTAAGAAAAGGGAGGTGTATCTATAACTGCCAGCAATACAGAACTGTTCTTCAGGGGTGAGCAGTAAAGATTGGACTGATGAATGTGGAAGACAAAGGTTGACACGGGGGACTTTTCTCAACAGCCCCTGTCTTTATTTTTTGAGACAGGATCTCTCCTTGCACCTGGAGCTCATCAGTGTAGTGACAATTTTGGGGTTTTGGTTTCTTTAAAAAAAAAAAAACACAGAAGTGGGTCTGGAGAGATGGCTCAGTGGTTAAGAGCACTGACTGCTCTCCCAGAGATCCTGAGTTCAATTCCCAGCAACCACAACCATCTGTAATGGGATCTGATGCCCTCTTCTGGTGTGTCTAAAGACAGCTACAGTGTACTCGTATACATAAAATAAATAAATAATTATCTTAAAATACACAGAAATGTTATAAGAATATGTTCTCATTTTAATCCCAAGTGTGGGATGTGGGCTGTCCTCAGCAGCTGACAATGTCTTGCCTTGTGCTTTAGCAGGGGCGTGATTTTGCCAGCGGTAGACAGTTTCTGCTACTGTGTGATGTTTGGAATTCTGGGGACTTTTCAGAGGGTATATAAATGCTAGAGCCCTGAGAGGAGGGGTTGGTGGGTTGTTGTCGGTCATTGGGGGGGTGGGGAATGGGCTGGTGGCCATTCGTTAGTAGTCGTGGTTAAAGAAGAAAGAAAGGGGAAGAAATTAGATTGAGGATCTCTTTCCTTTCCTCTCTCCCCTCCATCCTTTTTTTCTCTCTTATTTAGCATTGTGGGGTTGAAAGGGAGGAAGAAAAGGGGTGGAGAAGGGTGAAAGAAAGAACACACACACAAGGTAACCGAAGAACGGCTTCCCACCATTTGGCTCGAATGACTGGTCAGTAGCTTGAGGGATCTGCCCGTTTCTCCTTCCCCCCTCCCCCCCACCCCCGTGCTGAGATTATCAGTGTGTACTGCTGCACCACCTTTCTACATGGGATCTCAGGTAGCCCAGGCTAGCCTTAGATTTGCTGCAGCTAGCCAAGCATTCCTCACCTCCTAAGGCTGCCTCCCAAATGTTGGGATTGCTGGCACATACCATGCGCCCTGCCCCCAGCAAGCACTGAAAGCGTCTATCTCTATCTCTGTATAAGATGGAGAAACGAGCAAGACCGTGCAAGCCTCTGCCTCTCTGGAGCTTCCGATGAGCTGGTGCGGAGTTCAGGCAAGCAAAACATGAGCAAAGAAAGGAAGTCATTTCCAAGGCTAATTGCTATGAAAGAAGTAAGACACACATCGGGATGGTGCCTCATTGGGCGGAAGGGGCTATTTTACATGGAGAGGTTGGCAGGGTCTCATGGGAGCTGAGTACCCCCACTAGACATGCTACTCAGACGCTTCAAGAGAAACAGAACCTTCCCACCAGTGCAAAAGCCAGGAGTCTAGAGCAGATGGGCTGGGTTTGAGGAGGCCGTGTGGCTTAGGGGGCTGGGAGAAAGTGATGTCAGAGGAGACTGGGCCTGACCCTTGCAGGGCCTCCCAGGTCCTGGCAAGCAGGGTGGACCTTTAGCCAGTTGCGGCCATAAGAAGTCACGGGGATATCTCAGCTTGAAGATGGCCTCTTCTTTGTGGTCTTATCTAAAGGATTAGCTCTTTCCAGTAGCCTTCTCTCATTGTTGGCTGAGTTGACTGTGGTCCTTGACCTGGTCACCCCGTCTCCATCCCTTAGAACAGCTGGCAGATAGAACTTGCTCAGTAAATATTTATGAAGACAGAAGAATAGGTGGAGAGAGGCCGTGGGGTGTGTTTTGGGTGCAGGGAACAGGAATGCAGGAGAGTAAGGCCAGACAGGGGCTGGGGCGTGTGCTCACGGAGCACTTGAGTCATTTGTTCTCCACAAGGAAGTTACTATGCTCAAATAATTCACGAGAGAGAAACTATAATCATTGAATGAACAGATGTGAGAAAAAGCTAACTTTTCACAAAGTTTGAAGGCAAGCAAGTGCTAAAAGACAAGTAAAATACAACTATATCTTTTTACGCGCGCGCGCGCGTGCGTGCGTGCGTGCGTGCGTGCGTACGTGCGTGTGTGTGTGTGTGTGTGTGTGTGTGTGTGTGTGTGTGTGTGTCACTGGCCTAGAACTCGCTATGTAGACCCATGGGCTTCAGATTGACAGGGATTCACCTCCGTCTGTGGACGGCTGGGACTCTAAGCTAGGCCTCATTCATATTAACATATTAACTAGTTTTTTATATAATTACGTTTGTTGGTGGGAAGGAAAGAGGTAACAAACCAGAGACCCACTCATGGGAGCTGGTTCTCTCCGTTCACTATGCAGGTCCTAGGGATCAAACTCACGTTGATAGCCTTGGCCACAAGCCCCTTTACCCACCTGGGCCATCTCACCTGTCCCTGGATTAACTTTCAAGGGTGAGGACATGGTTAGTCTCTATTGTTTTGCCAGTAAGCCTCCTGCTAGACAGTAACCTAGTTATTCCCATGGTCCTTTGGGACATCTCTACCCAGCGCATGAGACACAACTTGGTTCTCTTTCTTTTGATGAAAAATCACACAGCAACAGATGAAAGAAAAAGAGCCATGGTCCCTGCCCTCCCTGGGCTTGAACCCGAGCCTTATACTTGCTTGGTAAACACTCTACACTGAGCAAAACCCCCAACCCTACAAAACCAGCCTTACTTTGTTAGGAAATGGTTTCCTTTTAAGGGGAGGAGGGGCAGGGCCGATTGTCCTAGAGCAGCAGGTGGGAAGAGCGCGCCATAAGGAAACAGGACCACTGACCAGGGCTTGAGGAATAGCAGCTACGCTTGCTCATGGTGGCTTTGCCTTCTTACAAAGGGTTAACAGGTTTAGAGGGAGATTCAAATACCAGCCTATGGGGGTTTTGTTTTTGCTTTGCTTTGTCTTAAGATAGGAGCTTACTTTGTAGCCCAGGTTAACCTGGAACTCATTATGTAGCCCAGGCTAGCCCCAAAGTTGTGTGTATTATAGGTGTGATCTACCATGGTTCTACATATGAGGTTTACTCACTGGCTATGGGTGTCCAAATTCCTCGGCTTTCCAGAGGGGGGCAGGGCTTTGGCCTGTAAATTTTACCTATTTGTCTCACGGCTCTTAATTTTTTTTTTTTTAATCACATCATGAACAATTTAATGCACTGCTTAGTTGCACTGCATTATCTATCTTCTAGTATGGAACTTTCTAGAAGTTCCATAAAGGGGCTCCCCCCAGGAAGTTATTTGACTTTTCACTACTTCCTCTTCCAACTGCCAACTGGAATTATGAGATGCTTGACTAAGATTAAAAGAAAAAAAATAACCTGTCTCCTGGAGGCCAGAGGATATAGGGAGTGGTTCTAAGATGAAACCTGACCTCAAGCGCAGCTTGGCCTGGGGGAAAGTTGAAAACCACAGACGGAAGTCTGATTGTACTTCTAGGGCTCAAAGGAATTCTGGTTTGCTCCTGTCCATGTCTGCAGTCCAGTCATGCCGACCAGTGGGCTCCGTCTGTGTTTCAGCCCCTAAACAGGTTTGATGAATAGGGCTGAGATACATGGTGCTGCAGGCCCAGTGACTTTCAGGTATCTCTTTACACAGCAATAGGTCACATAGATTGTGTGTGTGTGTGCGCGCCTCTGAATTTATTTGTTTTTCTGATTATACAAGGAGAAAAATCTGTGGCTCATTAAGTTTATCTCCAGCTGTTCTTGAATGCAAACACATCTCGGTTCAGAAGAGAGAGATCTGGCTTCCGGTTGACAGACCTTTTAGCAGTCAAAGATGTCCACCTAGAATCAATGTTTTCTTTTCATTATTTTATTTTATAATTACTTCCTATTTATGGCCAAGAAAAAATAGGTTTTTCTTTTCTATCTGTGGTTGTGATATCAACTTTAAAAGTAATTCAAGGGACCAGTGAGATGGCTCAGCCAGCAAAGGAGCTTGCGGCCAAGCTGGAGAAGCTGAGATCTCTGGAACCCACATAGTGGAGGAAGAGAACTGACTCCTGTAAGTTGTCCTCTGACCCCCACACATGTACTGTAATCCGCATGCACACATACATACATGCATACTCGCACAAAAATAAATATTAAAAAAAACACAAGACAATTCATTTAAATCTTTAAAAAAATACATGTGAATTTCAAGTAAAATATTATGTAACAGAGTGAAGAGATGATGTCTAGTTAGGTTGTCAAGAATCCTGAGGTTAGCAGATGTGACACATGCCATTAATCCCAGAAACAGAAGCAGGGACAGAGTTCAAGTCCAGTCAGGGCCGTGCAGTGAGATCCTGTCTCAAAAAATCAAAACTAGGGGCTGGAGAGGTGGCTCAACAGTTAAGAGCATTATCTTGCTCTTTCAGAGGACCCAGGTTCGATTCCCAGCATCCACATAACAGCTCACAACTGTCTGTAATCCAGTCCCAAATGATTTGACACCCTTACACAGACAAAAAAATTCACATAAAAATAGATACAAAAGTAAAAAAAAAAGATCAAAGAACAAGAACAAACCACCACCACCACCAACAACAAAAAACCAAACCCTAAAACCAAATAAAGAACTTCCATGGTATAACAGAGTCACCTGAAGTTTAGGAAGCTCTGGTCCAGGGCATTTTGTAGGGTGGACGGCCAGGAAGGGGCCTTCTATTCCACAGGGAAACAACTAAAGAAAGCACATTTAAATTGTGAGGAAAATGTCCCCTCGCACCAGCAAAAGAGGCAACTGTGCAAAGGCTGAAACGATCCCGACTCTCCTTTCTTACTGGTGTCTGTGCTGAAGGCTCAGTTCACAGGAGTCCTGACTATTGGCAGCCATGTGTCCTGGGAGAACAAAATGATACGTAATAAGACAACTCAAAGCTTGAATTCAATTGACAACTGTCCCACGAGGCTTCCCCTCCTCACCTTTAAAATATATAGGTGTTTTGTAACAGATCTTATGGGAGTAATTAGTTATACATCACTGTGAATAGTCATGCGGGTGCTAGGAAATGAACCCGGGACCTCTGGAAGAGCAGCCAGTGCTCTTAATCATTGAACCATCTCTCACTAATCCTTAACTAGACCTCTTATACTGTTATTCCAAGTCACCTATGAAAAGTCTCTTCCAAGTGAAGTCTTTAGTGTAACTTTCTTGGGAACCTTATTCTTTATGGGCAATTTGAACTAAATGTTGGTGCTGGCAAGGTGGCTTATCAGGGAAAGGTGACTGCTGCTAAACCTGACGACTTAAGTTCAAAACCCAGGAAGAGGACAAGGGACTCCCACAGGTTGTTCTCTCTCCTTTATACATGTCCTAGGGCATGCACACACACACACACACACACACACACATACACATGCACACACGTACATGCACACATGTATACACACGCACATACACACTGTTCACTGCCACCTCCTCCTCTCCAAATAGGAATGTCACTTGACCCAGCAAGTCCACTGCAGAATTTTTCACACCATCCAGCGACTGGTTTAGACTCCCTCCTTACCAAGTCCTTCTGGTACCTAGGAATGGAAGACACTCTTCTAGGCGTTGGGGACACAGCAAGAAACTAAAGATAGCATTCCTGTGATAGTAAGGCTGCCCATAATCGGAAAAACCTCTCCTTGGAACCCCCCACAGTGACCATTAAGCATGGTGTCTGTGTGCAGAGTGGGCTCAGAATAGTCAACACAAGCACATCACTGGCCTTTGCGGGGCTCAGATAGTCCAATAAAATATCAGCCAGATGAGAAATGATGCAAACATTTTTCCTTTTAGATTTATTTATTTTATGTATGTGCATGAGTGTTTTGCCTGCCTGTGTAGTTGTGCACCGTGTGCTTGGTCCCTCAGGAGTTCAGAAAAGGGTGTTGGATTCCTGGCACTGGCGTTATGAGTAGTTATGAGCTACTTAGCCACTCGCCCAGGCCCCTGATATAAAAGTTTTAATAGAGACTAGACTGTGGACAGAAATGCAGCAGGTGAGCCCTGAGAACTCCCCTTATGGGAAGCAGGTCCTTGTAGGGCAGTTAAGAGATGTTATTTGGCTTTGTTTCCTGGATGGGGATCTAACTGGGTAGATAAGAGGGGAGCAGCTCGCTATGCGGCTAGGCAGCATATTTTTATCATCCCATTTGCCCCTTCTGAGAATAGTCTTTTGGGGTGAGGCACCAGGGGACATCAGGAGTTAGGTTCTGTGTAAGGCAGTGGTATTCCATTTGTGGGTCCTGACAGATTTGGATCAAACGACTCTTTCATAGGGGTTGCGTAGGACCATTGGAAAACACAGGTTTTTACATTATGATTCCTCACAGCAAAATTGCAGTTACAAAGTAGCAAAGAAAATAATTTTAAGGGTGGGGGGTCACTACCACCTGAGGAACTGTATTGAAGTGTCAGGGCCTTAGGAAGGATGAGAGCCACTGCTCTAAGGCATCCTGAGCCACACTGGGTGGGACCAAGGACTCAAGGTGTGTTACAGAATGGGACACTTTGCTTCTTTTTTTTTTTTCTTTTTAACTTTTGGCCTTTTAATGCTACAGCCTGGTCTGTAGCTGCCAGGCAGGTCAGGACCAGAAGATCCCCACCCCGACCCCCACCCCCACCAAGCTCCTGCTCTGAAGCTGGGCCTGACTCCTGAACAAGGTTCCGCATTCCAGGCGGCCCTTCTCTGTTTCTGGTTGCTCGCTAGTGTCTCCGTCAATGTTTTATCTTTGCCTTAACACCAGTTGAGAAATCCACACCCTATCTATTTCCCAGAATGCACCCTTTTAGTGTCTGGGGAAGCAGGGGAAGGAGATCTATGAGGAGGTGGGAGGCAGGGCTGAGGCACACTGTGCATGGGGCTTCTGCCCAGGATGGGCCGTTCTAGCTCCTATGAAGTCAGGGTGCCCTCAGTAAACTTTCCTGTGAATGCTTGCTGTCCCTTGGGAACCCTAACCCCTGTAGCAGTATCTTCTTAGAGAATAGCTCGTTGAGTTTACGAAGCACAAAGCTAATAACCAATGGGGCACAAGCCCTGACACCCTGCTCTAAGCTGACTGACATCTTCAGTGGAGACTCCCTGATGCCCTACAGGGCTGGGTCCCCATGTGGACCAAATATGGGGAAGTAAGCAGGATAAGTTCTCCACAACATTCCATCTCAGAGAACTAAATATGAGCGGAATCCTGCTAGGTAGCCACCGGACTATCTACCAACAAGAAGCTCCTTGCCTCCTGTCAGTAAGGGTGGAGGAAGGAGAACATCCACTCACTGCTCCTGAGGATGGAACAAGTGCAGCCAAACCTAGAAATCAAGATGGTGGCTCCTCAGAAAGGCAGAGGCAGCTCCATTTCTAGATAGATACTGCAGACATGAAAGGTTATCCTCATGGAAACTCAAGCACTCAAGCGTGAGTGCCCTGAGCGGCAGATATAGACCAGCTTGATCCCTCAGTCCCGACCACAGAAACAAAATCCTGAATGTCGCCAGGCAGTGGTGGCGCACACCTTTAATCCTAGCACTTGGGAGGCAGAGGCAAGCAGATTTCTGAGTTCAAGGCCAGCCTGGTCTACAGAGTGAGTTCCAGGACAGCCAGAGCTACACAGAGAAACCCTGTCTCTGTCCATCAATTGGCTAATAAACAAAACATGACTTATCCACACACAGGTTATTATTTATCCATGAAAAGGACTGCAATGCTCATGGCTATACCTCCTGCCTAGCTTTCACTGTCACCGTGACGCAGCCTGGTCGTCTGAGACCAAAGCCTAGACTGAGGGATCACTTAGATCACATTGGCCTGTGGCCATGTCTGGGGGTATGGGGTGGTTATCTCGATAATTATTCGATGCAGGAGGGAGGGCCCAACCCACTGTGGGAAGTGCTATCCCTAGGAAGATGGTTCTGGGTCATGTAAGAAAGCTTAGCTAATATGGCTCAGCGGTTAAGAGCGGTGGCTGCTTCCAGAGGACCTAGGTTCAATTCCCAACGTCCACAACAGACAGCTCACAGGAGGCTCATATCCACATACACATATGCATAATTGAGAGTAAAATCTTTTAAAGCAAGCAAGCAATTAAATATGAACTGTGAATGAGCCAGAAACCAGTAGTCCTCCATGATTTCTACTTAGACCGTGAGTTCCTGCCCAGGCATCCTTCAATGATAGACTGTAACTCAGAAATGTAAGCCCAATACATATTTTCTCCCCCTAAGTTACTTTTGGTCAGAGTGTGTTTAGATTTTAGTTTAGAGCTAAGGTCTCATTGTACAGCATTAACTGGCTCAGAACTCACTTTTAGATGGGGCTGGCCTCAGACTTAGAAATCTGCTTGTTTCTGCCTCGAATGCTGGGGTTTCAAGCTGTGTGCCCACCACTCATGCCTGGTTTGGTCAGATTGTTTCATCATAGCCACAGAAAGGAAGCAGAACACAACACTAATAAACTTGAAAATAACAGGGGAGAGAGCACAGACAAAAATGTTGATATTGTAACAGAGTCCCAGACCCTAGCATAACCGGCTCCATGGTGGAAGTGCCATTCAGGCTGTAACACTCAGCATGTAGACAGTACATGCTGCCAAAACAAAAACAAAGACCTACTCCATCAAAGTCCATAGCTCTGGGAAAGCCCCACATGTACTATCCTTGCTTTTTGGCTTCCATAGTTACGCTTCTGGTTCACTGTTCCTGTTAACTGAAGTAGAACATGCCTTTGCATTTAAAAGCTCACCCTGAGAAAGGCGCAGGGCTACACCGGAATCTTGAATACCCAGGGTAGTCACCAGCCAGCTAATAAAGACTTTCTATTGGCTTAAACCTATACCTGAGCAGTCTTCTCTGGTGGCTACTGCACAATATATATGGCAGGATTTTGTTTATAATAAATGTACAGATAGACACAGATGTAGAGATGAAAAGTGGGCCAGCTGGTGGACTAGGGCAGGAGGTGGTGGATCGGAAGCACAGATTTCTTGTTGGAATAATGAACATGGACTTGATCATTGTGGTGTTGTGAGCCCCAGTGGCCAAGTTAGAATCCTATCTCAGTAAAAGTATAGGAGCAGAGGAAGGGAAGAAAGGAGAAGAGAGGATGGAGGCAGGGGGAGAAAGGAAGGAAGGAAAGAAAGGGAAGGAGAGAGAAGAGAGAAAAATGTTAATTTCAGAGTATATTGTCTTGAGGCAACTGATGCTCAGAGTGGCCTCGTGGGCTCTTGTACAACCCCCACCACCACCACCATGAGCACACAAATGTACTTTGAAACATAGAAGTGGAAAACAGGGCCAGGCATAGTGGTGCACAGTTTTGACCCCATCACTCAGGAGGCAGAGGTAGGTGGATCTCTGTGAGTTCAAAGCTAGCCTGGTCTACAGAGCTAGCTCCAGGACAGCCAGGGCTCTGTTACGCAGAGAAATCATGTCTAGGAAGGAAGGAAGGAAGGAAGGAAGGAAGGAAGGAAGGAAGGAAGGAAGGAAGGAGGGAAGGAGGGAGGGAGGGAAGGAGGGAAGGAGGGAGGAAGGAAGGAAGGAAGGAAGGAAGGAAGGAAGGAAGGAAGGAAGGAAGGAAAAACTGTTCATTTTCATTGAGGCCCCAAAACAGCGGTAGGAACTGTAGCTTAATAAAAATACAACAAATTCAAGTGTGTTTGCTTTTCAGTTAAACTTCTGGCAATGCAGGATATTTAGAAAGCGGTTCACATCACTGTGAACCATAAACATTAATTGATCAAATGCCTTTACAATCTGTATGTAAATGCTATTTTGCCTTGTCATTATAAATTGCATTTAATGTCAACTTGTCTTAGCCTCAAAGAAAACTCTTCAAAATAATTGTCTTGTCTTATTAAAATTCATTGTTGACACTATTCCCGAAGCCCTCCGCTCCTTAGGAGCCATTTTTGCCATAATAATCATGGTCAAGTTTTGAACAAATCTCTTTCCTCTGGACCCATTTTTTTCCCCACTGAAATCAACCTGTGGGTCACAACCCCTTTGGAGGGGTCTCATATCAGACATCCCACATATGAGATATTTACATCACAATTCATGACAGTAGCAAAATTAAAAGTTATGAAGAAGCAACAAAAATAATTTTATGGTTGGAGGTCACCACAGCATGAGGAACTGTCTTAGAGGATTGCAACATTCGGAAGGTTGAGAGCCACTGCTGTAGTGTGAGCCCATCACAACTCAAAAGCATCAGGGAGAGTGGTAGAAGAGTGGTCACCGTATCTTCTAGAACGAGTCAAGTACCTAGCTTCCAAGCGAGGTCACGGACTATCTCCCAGGGTGCTCCTCCAGTACTGGAGTGAATATCCAGATGTCTATCATGTGAATCAACTCTGGGAAGTCAGTTCTGTGGGCAGACATCATGTCTAAGTTACATGTTACATGTTTAAGTAACAGCATGAAGTATGGCAAGGCCGGCAGCAAGCCCAGGTTTCAAGGGTCGTGCTTTCCATACCCCACACGCCAGGCCACTTCACGCCATGTCATGTCACGACATGCCACACCATTTTTATTTTCATCCAGACTTCTGCCTAGTCTCCAACCAGAATTTTTTCAAGAATGGCCAAGGACTTCTGCCTGTACTGTGGAGTTCAGTCTCATCTGTCACCTTTCTCCTGGACTCTGAAATGTCATGCTTTTCTGGCACATTCCTTCAGAAATGACACCTGCCCTGGAAAGTATAATAAACTGGATATTTACACTCTGGGTTTTCTTAAAACCCACTCTACAAACAAGCTGTTTAGCCTTGGGAAGTAACCCTTGCTGATGTTCAGTTTCCTTATTCGTAAAGAGGAGTGGGGGCCAAATGATATGTCATTTCCAGCTTTAGCCTACGTGAGTCACCTGATTCCAAGCAGGCTTTATTACTTTTGGATTGCCACATTCCTTTATTCACACGAACAACAGGAAATTGCATATAGGATCGGGAAGGCCTGGACCCTGAACCTTGTTGTGAGGCATAAACATTTTCTATTAATAGAAATAAAACCTGGAAATGTTAACCTGCTGACATATTCCCAAGGATATCTGAGGAAAATTTGTGGTTGTTTTTGTCTTCTTTTGAGACATCTCCATATGTAGCCTGGGCTACACTTGAACACATGATCTTCCTGCTTCAGTTTCTCAAGTACTGTGGCTACCAGCATTCACCACCATACCAGTCTTGAGAATATATTAGCAAGCAGAGGCCCACTGTGTGTGTTCATTCAGGGGTCTTTAGAATGCTACTCGAAGCCACCACAAGCCACTTTCCATTGCTTTTGAGAACAAAGGGGTGTGGTAACAGTTCGGTAAAGACGTGGCAGTGAGTGAGAAGAGCAGTCTTCTTTCTCTGTTGTCACACCGTCCAAGGAGCTGGCAGGTCACCCTTCAGTCATGGACAGCGCTTTATTGTGTGAGGAATGGTTGATGCAGCTTTTTAGTTTTTTATTTATTTTTTTGGAACTGGAGACTGGACCTAGGCAAGCACTCTGCCTGAGCTATGCTGCTAGTATATTCTTCTTTTTCTGATGTGACTCTGCACTTGTTTTGTGGCTTAGGAGGGTGTCAGGAATGTGATTGAAAAAGATTGGTAGCTTGTAGAAGCCCAGATCTATCATATGATTTCATCCTTACCCTCGTGTGAATAAAGGAATGTGGCAATCCAAAAGTAATAAAGCCTGCTTGGAATCAGGTGACTCACGTAGGCTAAAGCTGGAAATGACATATCATTTGGCCCCCACTCCTCTTTACGAATAAGGAAACTGAACATCAGAGAGGGTTACTTCCCAAGGCTAAACCATAAGGTGTGAATATGGCAATGTCTTCATTTAGCAAATATTTGTGTAGCAGCTATGTATGTAACACATGTTTCTTTTTATTACATTTATTTGTTTATTTTTGCCTGTGAAAAGGTACACATGCCATGGCTCAAAAACAGAGGTCGGAGGACACTTTGTAAGAGTTGGCTCTCATGTAAAAACCTAAGGACAGAACCACTTCGTAGAATACAGGCACTTATATAACCAAAAGAATAGAAGGGAGATTATTTTCCTAACAATAAGATAATATTGAAATGGAGCACACATTTTGCTTTGGAAAAAAAACAACAACAAAGAGCTCCTCATCACTTTTATGTTTGCCCTCTGTCTCACC
>NW_022196894.1:31473981-31475676 GCF_008632895.1 Mastomys coucha | reverse complement strand
GTGGGAGCTGCTCACATGAGGTGTGTGGGAAGGGTGGTGGTGTGTGTGTTACAGGGGTTACAAAGCCACACAGGGTCCTGAGGGATTTAGAAAGGATTTGGCAAGGACAAGATTATGAACCAACCAATCACAGTGTGAGGAACAAGATACCCTGCCCTGGAGTGAACATACAGAGAGACAGCAAGGACTTACTTTCCTGATTTCTTTGATTTGTTTTTGTTTGTTTGTTTGTTTGTTTTTCGAGACAGGGTTTCTCTGTGTAGCCCTGGCTGTCCTGGAACTTACCCTGTAGACCAGGCTGGCCTCGGACTCAGAAATCTGCCTGCCTCTGCCTCCCAAGTGCTGGGATTAAAGGCATGAGCCACCACTGCCCAGCTGTTTCCTGATTTCTTTCTTTCTTTTCCTTTCTTTCTTCCTTTTTTTTTCCTGATTTCTTATCAGCAGGCTAAATATAGACTGAGTCCCATGTAGATTATTAAATAGTGATGTATCATCCAGTACAACTCATGCTTTATTGAGGATAGTCACTGCATCAGAGTGACAGCATGTCATTGTGGGTTTGCTCAGCTGTGAAGTCAGTAGGCAGGAACACCAGAGGAATCAACATTCTCGAATTTTCTATTATAAGACAGCTGCTTCGAGTACACAAGTTTATTCAATGTTTGTTTCATCCCAGATTCAGAGTCTTGTCAAATGCATTCTGTCATTTAGATCCACTTTAAAATGTTTTAATTTATTTGTTTGTTTGTTTTTGGAGACAGTGTTTCTCTATGAAGACCTGATTGGCTCAAACTCACAAAGATCCTCCTGCCTCTGCAGGATATCTTAATTTAATCTTTTAATTTACATCTGAATTAGGTTGTATCATTTCTTCTATGATCGATACATCCACTGTGAGGGCTAAAATTATGTTTTAAGTTTAAACGACTGTGTTTAAGAGTCTATAAAATAAAAATGCTTCTAACCCATAAGCTCCACTTGGCCAAGAACAGATAACTTCCTGGGATACCGGAGGCTGTTCTATAAGATACAAACTACGTTGTCTCACTTTGGTAAACAAGGTTAGTTGTCCCAACTGCACAGGACGTGCTTGGTCCCATGTCAGGATTGATGCTTGCTCATTGGACAAAGGTAGGAAGTACATAGCCTTATGGATGTTGCCTTTGTAAGCACATGACTAACGCAATTCAAGGCCATTCTCTGGGAATCCAGGGTATGGAGCTGGCTAGTGTCCATCACCACGGCCAGGATTTAATAAAGCTTGATTCAAATTTGGCTCAAAAATTTTGGTTGAGGTCTTATTTTCTCCCGGTAAGATTAACCCAGGAAAGAGAAAGGCTGGATTTGTTTTAAAAAAAATTCATTAAGGCCCCAATGCTAATAAAGAACATAGGTGAGTTTCAAATGGAGGTTGTTTTTACTCAGAATCACCCAAGGCTCCACACCTAGGAGCAAACACTGACCACAAAGTGCATGCTTCTGCTTTGCTTTTGTGGGGCTGGGGTTTGAACTCAGGGAGTTGCACACATTAGGCACACAGCCATTAACATCTCTAGCTCTTTTTGACTTTTTAAATTCCTGAGCTAGCCTTGGAATTCACTGCAGAGCCTACACTGGCTTTGAACCTGTGGTCTTCCTGCCTCAGACTCCTGAGTAGAGAGGTTTATAGGTTTATGCTACCAGGCCTAGCTTTTT
>NW_022196894.1:31462289-31473971 GCF_008632895.1 Mastomys coucha | reverse complement strand
AATTTGAATTCTTTTGTTGTTGTTCTTGAAAGTTTTTGTTGCTTTGCAATGTGCTCTGACATTGAGCAATCCTATGTTTTTTTGTTTTTTTGTTTTTTGTTTTTTCGAGACAGGATTTCTCTGAATAGCCCTGGCTGTCCTGGAACTCACTCTGTAGACCAGGCTGGCCACAAACTCAGAAATCTGCCTGCCTCTGCCTCCCAAGTGCTGGGATTAAAGGCATGGGTCACCACTGCTCGGCTAATCCTGTGTTTAAGTGGTCTCATGATACTGGCTATGTAGCTTAGCCTGATCTTGAACCTTGAGATCCACTTGCCTCTGCCTCCTGCACCTAACCCCACATACTAATTTTTAAAAGTGTTTTTTTCCAGAAGTGACACATTTCACCTTAATTCACATCTTCAGCCAAAGCAGGCCCTGTCAAGGGTTGAGGAGGGGGATGCTACCATGTGACTGGAAGAAAGTTCTGGAGAGCGTTGGTGACTGGAAAGTCTCCTTTCAACCTTCTGTCAATCACTCTTGAACTTTCTGCGCTTTTATCCTTTCCAGAATGAACTGTAAATGGACTTGGTGTGTAGACTTTTTTTGTTCAGCATAAAAATGTACTTGTGCAGTTTTGTGTCTGTGTATGTCTGTGTACCACATGCATGCAGGAGCCCAAATAGGTCTGAAGAGGACATCAAACCCCTTAGAAATGAAGTGACAGGAAGTTGTGAGCTGCCATGCGGTGCTGAGAGTAGAACCCAGGTCTGAGAGCAGTGAGTGTCCTTGACTGCTAAGCCAATCTGAATTTTACTTTTTTAATTATGTATGTATTTATTTTATATATGTGCGTACACTGCCGCTGTTTTTAGACACTCCAGAAGAGGGCATCAGATCCCATTACAGATGGTTGTGAGCCACCATGTGGTTGCTGGGATTTGAACTCAGGACCTCTGGAAGAGCAGTCAGTGCTCTTAACTGCTGAGTCATCTCTCCAGCCCCTGCATCTCTCCCTATTACAGTAGTTTGTTCCTTTAAATTTTTTCGGTGATGCTCAATTGCATAGTTACTCCACGCTCCACACATTATTCCCCCACTGGAACTCAATGCTTCATCTACAAATGTGTTGGGCTGCATTCACAGCCATCCTGGGATGCATGTGCTCCATGGACCACAGGTTAGACACATCTGGCAGTCTCTCTCTTTCTTTCAGACAAAGCCTGCTAGGTGCCTCAGTTTGTCCAGGCTAGCCACTTAAGAAACTTGCTGTCATCCCTCTGCTTCAACCTCTAGGATTATAGGCACAGGTGACCATGCCCAGGGCCTTTGATTTTGATGTACTTTTTATGATTTGTCCAGAACTAATCCTTGTTTGCTTTAGTAATTGTTTCCTAGCTGTGCGGGGAGCCCTTAGCATAGAATATCTGACAACACTGTTCTGCTATCCATCCCCAGTTATAAGTCTGAGCTAACTGGTCGTCCCTTTATGTTGGGGGGGGGGGCGGGTTCAGATGACAGTGGGTTAAACTCGGGCCTGTCATTGTAATTTAGGAAGAAACAGCAGAAAAGTATAGAAGAAAGCCTTATATTAAACATCAGTACAGAATGATCTTATAAAGTCTAAAAGTCAGCAGACGCTCACTATTGCACCACCTTCCTAATCTCAAGTTTCTGTTTCCTATGCCAAGAGCTGCATGATGTCACAGCCGTTATCAGAGCCACAAGTGCCACAGGCGGACTCTGCCCAAGGATAATCACTGCGCTATGCATCTGGCCTTTGCTTCCCAAGAGACTGGAAAAGGGGTGTCCGCAAGTACAGAAGTCTTCAGGCTGAGTCTCAGGATGCTTGAAGAACTTTCCTTCCCAGAAAACCAGACCCTGAGGCAGAGGCTCAGCCAGGGTGGAGGCTCAAGTAAGCTGAACGTGCAGGCCCACCTGATAAGGCAAAAGGCTTCCATCTTGGCTTTGAAACAGCTATCAAAATGTAGCACTAGTCTCAGAAGCCAAGATGTAGGAATAACCTAAGTGTCCACTGACCAATGGCTAGACAAACTGGTATAGGTGTATATAGTGAATATTATTTAGCATTAAAAAGGGAGAGAAGGGCTGGGCAGTGGTGGTACATGCCTTTAATTCCAGCATTTAGGAGGAAGAGGGAGTTGGATCTTTGAGTTCAAGGCCAACCTGGTCTACAGAGTGAGTTCCAGGACAGCCAGGGCTACACAGAGAAACCCTGTCTCAAAAAACCAGAGGAGAGAGAGCGAGAGAGATAGATAGATAGATAGAGAGATAGATAGATAGATATAGAGAGAGACAGAGAGAGAGGAGAGAGAGAGAGGCATGAGAGGCATTTCAGTTGGGGACTGTTAGTGGAGGAGGGTAAGAGGGAGAAAGGTACAGGCCATCCAGAACTGTTTGATGAGCTACAGCCTGATTGACTCTGTTGACAAGATGCTCTTATGCCTTAAGCTGTGGTTGTTGGCTTCCAATAATATGAAGGTTTTTTTCCCCCCATAAAGTATATAAGAGATGGGCTGGAGAGATGGTGCCCCCTTCTGGTGTGAAGGCATACATGCAGGCAGAACACTGTATACATAATAAATAAATTAAAAAAAAAAAGTATATGAGAGGCTTCCAAAGAAGCAGTTAATGAACATATTGGTGAACATTTATTTAGCTATACAGCCACATCCTTGGCCACCATATATGAAAGGTTCATGGACTGGTTTTAAAGACCCTTAGATTCTCAGACATGATTAGTTACTGTCCCATCTCCAAGACAAGAGGAGTTGGCATGGAGTGGGCACAGGTAGCAGTCAGTGCCTGACCTGACTCTCCAATTAGAGAGAGGACGGGTGTTACAGCGGAGTTAGGTCTTTATCACTTAGGTAGGTCAATCAATCCATCCATCCATCCACCCAGCCAGCCAGCCAGCCACCTGCCCACCTACCCATCCACCATCCGTCTATCCATCCATCCATCCATCCATCCACCCACCCACCTATCCACCTGCCCACCTACCCATCCATCCATCCATCCACCCACCCACCTATCCACCTGCCCACCTACCCATCCACCATCCATCTACCCATCCATCTATCCATCCATCCATCCATCCACCCACCCACCCACCCATCCATCTATCCATCCATCCATCCATCCATCCACCCACCCATTCATCAACAGTGTGTTTCTTTGCTTTAGGGCACTAAGGACAGAGAGGTGACTCATTGCCTCCATTTGCCATTCAAAGTCCACTATCCACTTTATCTATTTAAATGGTGTGCTGGTAATAATAATAATAATAATAATAATAATAATAACCACTTACACACTCATTTGCTTGTTTTAAGAGAAAACTTACTAATTTTATTGCATCATTTTTTGCTGACTAGAACGCCAGACTTGGGTGAATATAAGTATAAAAATAACCAAATTCTTACAAATAATACATTGCTACTACAGTACTGAATAATTAGTGGGGGTGACATTATAATACAACTTTAAATAACATTCTCATGATGGGTCTCACACAGTCAACCCGGGTGTCAGCATTAAAGGCGTACAGAACAAAATCCAGGACAAACGGAATGGAGTTCGTACTGCAGCCTCATTTCCATTTAACTGTAACACCAGCCACACACATACGTCACAGCAACTCATGGCGAACCATCCTTTTCTCTGTAGAGCAGGCCTAGATAATGCCCAAAGTTAAGGGAGTTGATTCAGTTCCCCTGACAAACTGGCTCCATGCCACCACTATTTTTACCCTGTCCTCAACAATTCAGCACAAGGACATTGAGCCCGACATTTAAAATGATAGCAGACTCTACCAGGAAGCCCCACTGGAAATGTTCTCTTTGAAGATGCTCATGTGACAGGCAGGCCAGGACCTGCCTACTTTCAGACCTAAACGGTCCCACTTTGGTTTCACAGGCTATTGTGCAGGCTAAAGTTTGCACCAGACATAAAGGGGTGTGAGCCTTTGGAGACACTGAAGTACAGTGAATTGATTGACATTTAATACTTTAATTTTCCTATTATTTTAACCAGTTATTTTAAGAAAGTTTAAAGTTATTATTTTAACTTCAATGTTGCTATTGTGTTTTCCCCTTTGGGGATTTGAGAAAAGGAAAGAAAGAACACACATTCCCAAAGGTAACATACAGAACCGTTTCCATATCCAAACACGCTGGTGAGAACCTTGGACTGACACTGAGAAGAAATGAGAGGGCTGGGGTGTGTAGCTCCACAGGACGGCACTTGTCTGGTATGTGCAAGGCCCTGGGGCCCATTCCTGACTACCCTCTCAAAGAAGCAGAAAAAGAACAAAAGCTTTCAGGTAGATAAACATTTCTATCTGCTGTTATGGACTGTTTTAAATAAAATACCAAAAATGCAAAACTTTGTATTGTCCTTCTTCCCAAAGAAGTGCTTTGGTCTCAAAAGAAATATCAATATAAATTGAGAAATATGGGTAAAGCCGCTGGTTTTGAGTTGAGGGCAGCTTTACTGCTTTGGGCAAAGTCCCACAGTTATAGAGATCCTTACATGTCACTACTGGGCAAAGTGACTTAAGGAGGCACCCGAAAGCCACGCTCCAGGGTTGGTGCTAACCTGCCCACTCTGGAACTTCATTCACACTTGAATAGACAGCCTTTGAAAGATGACTCCAGTCTCTTCCCCACAAAGCAGCTCTCTCCTATGGGCCAACTTTTACAACTTCCTCTTTTAGACCACAATGGTCTAATTAATAGTCAGCTCTTAGTCTTTGACCTCAAATACCACCAGGCAGCTTGACTGCTCCAATCACATGACTTAGATGCTTCAAGAAGTACCCTCCCCAATGAGGAAGATCATTCAGCACCTCAGACACTCAACTCTGCCCTCAGCCCACACAGGTTCATTCTTCTACTATGTGGGAGTTGTGACCTCACTCTAGAGAATAAGGCAGGCAGCCTTCACATGGGTGCCTCAGCCTGGCTGCGCTTGTCAAAAACCCACCTAGACCACCCCCTTTCACTTCTGAGGGCCTAAGTCATGTACCAACATGCCTCTTGCCAACCACGAACCAGCCAATATTTTCCTTTTTAAGATAGGCTGTCCTATTCTCTAGGAAGGCCTTGAACTCCTGACCCTCCTGTCACAATCTTCTGAGGGCTGGGATTTAAGAGTGTACCACTACGCCCTGTTTCTGTGGTTCTGAGGATAAAACCCAGGGCTTTGTACAAGCTAGGCAAGCACTCTGCCACCGAAGCCACATTCCCATGCCTCTTGTCTGAACGCTCACCATTGGCTAACACACACGTTGCATTGAGCCTGGTCCATGGTGGGAACATTTAGCCTCCTAAGACTAGGCCCCAGTGTCACGAGTTGGCTCATGACTCGAAAAAAGGAAAACAGACAACCAACAACAAACAACCAAACCAAAAAATCCTTGGAGTTTTAGACAGAGCTCAGGCTGGATCCAGGAAGCCCCCCCCCCCCCCCCGCCGCATCCCCCCCTCCCACACACATACACCCTTTCTTAGCCCTGTTCCTGAATGCCCCAGGATTCTACCTGGTATGGGTCTTGCCCATACTAGCATTTCCTAGGCAGTATGGCTTTTCCTTTCTGCCCACTTCCCTTGTCATGGGACGCCAATTCAGGACTGTGACACTTCCATGCACACGAGTTGTCCATTCTAGGGGTGGGGACTGACTCTGGGCACTTCTGTCCAGCAAAGACTCTACATGTCCAGGCATGGGCTCATTATGTCTGTCCTGCTTATGGGTTGCTGGTGTCCTCTCCGGGCTCCTTCTGGATGTAACCCCGAGTAGGAGAGCACCTACACCCCATTCCTCCCAATGGTGGGCAGAGGTCTTTCTTCTGCAAGCTCCTCCCCTACCAGCAATCGGTAGACCCAGTGCGAATGCACCCTTGTTTGGGGCTTTCCTCATGTTTTTCACAGAAAAACAAAAACAAAAAACAAAAACAATTTCACTGTGCTCTATCTGGGCCAGACTCACGAGTCAGCAAGCATTTTTGGAACTCACAGGACATTTTTCTGGATGCTGGAATTCTTCCAGGAACAGGGCACTTCATTCTGTGGGGCTTGAGGCTCCTGGCCCCGTACAGGTGCTCACCAGCTGGGAGTCATCTGCACCCCCTATGCAGGTGCTCACCAGCTGTGCTGCCAGCTGAAGACATTAGAAGTGTGTCTTGGGAACAGCCACCACGCTGGCTCTTCCCATAGCCACGAGGCCTGGGACAAGCAGGCATATCGCCAGAAGGGCTAGAAGGAATCTGGGCTCAGGCAAGCAGAGCACAGGGGCTCACAACAACACAAGGAGCCATGGGTTCCACACAGAGACACAGACAAGACCCATGGCTTCTTGATGGCAATGCTTTGCAACTTTAAGTTAGCATCAACCACGAGCAGCAGAATCCTCTCTGTACTAATGAATGCCACGTGGTTAAAATCCTCTGCACCTGACTAACGGTCCTGCTGTAGGGGGTAAGAGTGAGTGGTGACAGTCCAGCGGTGACCATGGGACACAGGGCTTACTTAAAAGAGGATGGGGACCTTCATAAATTTTGGAGGCATCAGAGAACGCCAAAGAAACACATACAGAACCATTTCCAATAGCTGTCCCATTTCCAGACATATATGCTGTCGAGTCTCCAGCGTCCGGGTGGGGATAATGCTTTGACTCTCCACCTCATCCCAAACCAGGACATCCCACAAGCTGCTATGAACACCACATAGCCCCGCCGCGCCCCCAGGATCCCACAATACAATAAGCAAAACACAAAAGCAAGCTCTCAGACCCTTAGCTGGTCAGGCTTTCGTTCTCCAAAGCTGACTCCGGCCATAGCAGAGTCTTGAGGGGACACTGCACAAGAACACAGATGCATCAATGGCTGGGTGAGAGTAAATAAGTTCTCTCCTCAGTGAATAAATAGCTTTAAGTGGTTAAAAGTTTCCATTGAGTTTGTGGACATTATGGGTTTGAAGATCGGCAGGTATGTACCCTTACCGGTAGCTTCTTCCTAGCTCCCCATTCTTCTTGGGGGAGCCCCCAGCTTCTGCACTGGAGTTCGGGGAATGTGTCAGGTTATTCGGTTCATTCCTCTGTCCCATTCTGCTGTGGGGCCTACAGCAGACTGGTGAGACCACTAGCTCCCACACACCTGCAACTGCCTCTCCCTTTTCAACTACACCCTGCAGACGTTGTAGTTTTCAACTACACCCTGCTACACGTTGATGGTCAGAGCTCCAGGCTCCATGCAGTCCTCCTGGGTCAAAAACATCCCACCACACCACAGGTAGGACCTGCCTGATATTGCCTGCTGAGACACACTGAGGGGCACCTGAATACTTCTAATGAAATTCAAATGAATGTTGTTTTACCCTGATTCATTCTTGCTTGGGAAAGTAAAACTAATACATTGTAAGCAAATGTATCACCTTGACTTAAAAAAAAAAAAGTTCTGTGGCAAGCCTTGCAAACATCAAGGTCTCATTTATGGCATTGGCTTGGAAATGAGCACAGACCTAGAAACCTTAAATAAAATACTTTGCACTTGACTGCAGCGCTGCTCTGCTCGGCTGCTCCCTCACAGTGGTTAATTTACCTCCATCTGTTGTTTAGCACAAGGCACCAGGCAGAAAAACAAACGTGCCAGCACCTGGCTGCCAGTCAATCACCAAACTGAGGCCTGGGGAAGTGTCCTCAGAAAGAGAGGATTTCTGGACTAGTCTGGAAAAGGGTCCAAAATGAAACGTCCCTGCCCAACCTATTAAAGTGCAAATTAAGGAGAAACTGGGTCCTGGAAATGAAGCATAGTGGTCTGCTGCGGAAGCCATCCAGTTCTACGCTCCAGGCATTCAGAGACTCAGCGCTGGCCCACGACCATGTTCACAGTAGCAACAGTGCTGAATGAGTGGCCTGCAGTTCTGCCTCTATCTGTCCCTTCCACTGTGGTCACGCCCCTCAAGCATGGCTCTGACGAGTCCCAGGAGCAGCTAGTGCATGGTGCTCCCTTTGTGTGTAGTCCTCTGAGCCAGATGTCGGGGAAGGTGGCTCAGAGAAACGGGGCCCCCTCTGTCTCCTGGACTCAGAAGTAGTCTCTCCTCCTGCTCTCGTCGCTGATGAAAGATGGGTTATACTGTCCCGGGAAGATGCAAGAGTGTCTGGATCCGGGCAGTCCAGTGTAGGCTGGATACAGTCCGTTGCGTTCAAGTTCGGGGTTCCTTACATTTGTGGGCTAGATGCCAATGGGAAAGGGAGAGGAGTCAATTATTCCTGGACTTAAATACATGTAAAACTTTTTACATTTTAATTAACGTAAATGGGGCGGCCCATAAATAGCAAAGCACTGTCTCTCCCGGAAGCACAACTCACACAGGTCAATTTATATATTCAGATAAGGTGGGGTGGGAGAGGAGGAGAGGATGGGTAGTCAAGCTGTCTGTTCCTGGTGACCCGGAACTCTACGTCTCTTCTTTCTTCTTCTTCTTCTTCTTCTTTTTTTTCTCTTATGTGTATGGCATTTTTGCCTGCATGTATGAGTATCTACCACATGGATTCAGTGTCTGAGAAGCCAGAAGAGGACATCAGATCCTTTAGTCCTAGAATGAGTTGCCATGTGCTAGGAATTGAACCTGGGTCCTCAAGACAAGCAGCTAATGCTCTTAACTGCTGAGCCATCTCTCCAGCCCCACAATCTCCTTCTTTTAAAAAATTATTTTAATTATTTTTTTCTGAGTTTTATTTTATGTCTATGAGTGTTTTTCCTGCACGTATGTCTGTACATCCCTTGTTAGCCTGGTTCTCACAGAGGCCTGAAGAGGGCATCAGATCTCCTGGAACTGGAGTTAGACAGTTGTGAGCTCCTACCCAGGTCCTCTGGAAGAGCAGCCAGTGCTCTTAACTGCTGAGCCCTCCCTCCGGTTGCCCCTACAATCTTCATACCTCTTCCTGCCTCATGCTTGGATTATAGGCATGTACCACTACACCTGGCAGGGCTTTTAACTTTAATTTTAAAGGGAGTTTAAAAAAATTAGTCAGGCCAGGTATCTGAAGCACTGGAAAGTCCTTATGTAACATCAGAGATAAATGATTTTTTTTTTTTTTTGGTAGAGGTAAAATACCAGAGAGTGTGCACTGTAAACACCTACGAGAGCCAGTGTGGTGCTGCTCACTTTGTGCCCACTGTGAGGAACAGTGGCATTCAGGTGACAGCATGGTGCTCTAAACTCAAGTTCTGTTTCTATAAAGGGAAGATAGAACTTGTCTTGGCTAGTTTTAGGTCCACTTGACACAGCTAGAATCATCTGAAAAGAGGGAACTTTAATTAAGAAAATGCCTCCATGAGATTCAGCTGTAAGGAATGTTCTTCATTAGTGATTGATGGGGGAGGGCTCAGCCCATTGTGGGTGGTTCCATCCCTAAGCTGGTGGTTCTGGGTTCTATAAGAAAGCAGACTGAGTAAGCCAGTAAGCAGCACCCCTCCACACCCTCTGCATTGACTCCTGCCTCCAGGTTCCTGCCTTGTTTGAGTTCCTGTCCTGACTTCCTTTAGTAATGAACAGCTTATGTGGTAGTGTAAGCCAAATAAGCCCTTTCCTCCCTAACTTTCTTTTTGGTCATAGGAGATAGCCTGCTTGTTTGCTATAAATACCACACCACACCAGGGCTGAGGAGTCCCTAGCAAAGCATGTGGGCATCGGACACACTTAGTACAGCTTCCATTAGGGAAGAGGAAAACATGTCCCTGACAGAAAGGAAAAGCCAATGCCTGTTCAGAAACGGAACGTTTAACTAGAGTTTAAATAGAGAGGTGCGCTTCGTCTTTATTTTCTCCACCTTTCTGGTTCTTCCTCCTGGCTGAAAAACTTGAAAGAGCACACTGGAACAAACCCACCCCTCCCATCCAAAGTCTGATTCTCCTGATTAATCTCCAGAGCAACCAGAGGGTTTCTATAGTGAAATGTCTAGTGCCATTAAGCCTCCACAGCACAAGGTCTCATGTTTATTGCCGTACAGCAAACTGATTAGCAGTCATCTGACATCTGTTTATTTTTCAGTTCAGATAGCCCCATTTGTGTCTGCTTTATGGCTGACATGGTGTAATTAAAGCTGAATCAAATGGAATAGAAATAAGAGCTGTGTTGTCTTCAGTGTGGGGCAGGAGGAGCTTAAAGCAGTGGTTCTGAACCTGTGGGTCTCATCCCTTTGGGGGGTCAAATGACCCTTTCAGAGGGGTTGCCTCAGACCTTCAGAAAACACATACTTAAATTACAATTCATAATAGTAGCAAAATTACAGTCATGAAGTAGCAACAGAAATAATTTTTATCACCACAACATGGAGGGTCGCGTAGCATTAGGAAGGCTGAGAACCACTGGCTTGAGGTAAGCTCTCAGCTTTCACACTGCTGTAGCCCTGGGCTCAGGGGAGCCAATTATTAAAGACTACTGAGTTTCTAAAACCTCCACAGTGAAGATGACCTTGAGTCACTCATGCTATGCCTTTTCCAGCTCTGAGTTTTGACTGACAAAGCACTTGAGGTGAGAGATACAAGATAGCAAAGGGGATAAGGGGAGAGGGGGAGGGGCTGAAACCACATTCTCCCTTTGAAGTTTTTGTTCCTATTCTTAAAAGCAAGTTTGGGAATTACAACTCCCACTCTCTAAAAGTAACTTACTCTGTGGAAGTGCCCGTCATACTCACACTGAAAAACTCCATGCAACTAGGCCACCGCTAAACAGACCAGTAAATAAGCGGTGTGTCTTAGAGGTTTATGTCACCATTCCCATGAAGCCTCAGCTGCAATCCCTGAGCTGGGGGCCCTGAGGCCGGCTGCCACAGACACCTACCGAGTAGTACACGTCTGTCATCTGCAGGAGGTTTTTGGTGCTTCCATTCTCGTGCATCTCAATGGCTTCGCGGCCCCACTCTTGTGAGCGAGGATTCTTGGGGTACTCGGCGTATGGGGACATTTGGAAGTCCCCACTTTTGAAGATGAGTTTACTTATATCATTTTTACTCTTTCTGTGAGAATTAAAAAAAATTGTGCAACAAATTCTGTCAATATGTTGTGTCAGGAAGTGACATCTTCGACAAGATGGAGTGTGTTTTGCAATGTAAATGAGACAGTATAATTTAGAATTTGACTAAAAAACTAAAACTGCCATTAGGAGTCCCCTCTGCCATTCAAAAAAAGATGCAAAAAAGATTTCCCAATGTAAAGAGCCTAAAAGGGGCATGAAGATGATCCTGGAGGAGCTGTCTTCTGGGAGAAGAGGGCACTGTGCCCTTGGGGTAGCCAGGGAAACAGGAATCAGCGTTCACAAGACTATGGAGGGAAAGGAACTCAGTGGTGGTTAAATATCAGAAGCCACAGGTGAAGTGTCAGTGCTGGTCTTGGGTTTCCAGCATGGGGGTTTTGGGGGGGGATGTCAGACTACAGGGAGGCTCTGGCTTAGGAAAACTTAGCCCCTGGCTCATCTGCAGCTACTAGCCACCTGGGATGGGGCTGGCCTTTCCTCTCCCCAGCCAATGTTTTATTTATAACTTTACAAACCACAAAAACCTCAGTGGGGCCACCTGCTTACAGACTCTCCATGGTGTCATTTCAGGAGCTCAGAAGTGGTGAGGTTTTATGGCCTGGAAATGGTTAAGACAACTGTCTTTTTTTTTTTTTTTTTTTTT
>NW_022196894.1:31452991-31462209 GCF_008632895.1 Mastomys coucha | reverse complement strand
TGCCTCTGCCTCTGCCTCTGCCTCTGCCTCTGCCTCTGCCTCTGCCTCTGCCTCTGCCTCCCCAGTGCTGGGATCAAAGGTGTGCGCCACCACCCAGCAAGACAACTGTGTTAAACCTGTCTTGTGGGCTGAGGATCAGAAATGCTTAATTAATTTGCTCTGAGTAAGAGACCCTGAAGCCTGTTGTTCTTTCTCCGGCACTTTAAGTTCCTGGGAAAGGCACAGAAATGACTCAGCCTTCAGTGCTGGCTCCCTCCAGGCTCCAAGCAGAGCTGCCCATTCAGTACCCAAGAGTCCAGGCTCCCTCCTAAAATGACTACAAGGCTGTGGCAGAGACTGTTGCCAATGCAAGGCCTATGTGCCCCCAGCTGCCAGGCTCTGTTTCTCCGGTTAACTGCCCTCAACAGGCTCATGCTTATCTTTAATGGTAATCTAAGAAGCGATACTTAAAAGCTTGTATTCTTGAGTGGGTGCTTACAGTAGATTATTCCTGGCAGCCTTCCTGGAGGCAGAGGATGCCTTAAAATGTCCCTTTATCACTGGCATGGAAAGATAACTAGTGATTTTGGAAAGGTCCCTCCGTCTGTCACGTACAAGTAATTCTTTCCATTTGATATCTTCTAAATCAACAATTGTAATTTTCCTCTACTTGAACAGGTAACTGTAGACAAGGGGGATTCGTTCTCTCTTTCTCTTCCTTTCTCATAGAAACTCCATTGCAGGAAGCCTGGAGCCAAGATTCATCCATACTATGGCCCCTGCTTCTTTACTGCTAAAATAGTTCAGGCAGCAACTTCCCTTCCTCTGTCTGCTTCTCTCTATACAGACACAGCTCTGAGAGATGACTGGCAAAACCATACAATGTACTCATATAAGGTTTTATTTTATTTTTTTAACATATTCACAGTGGTGTGACCATCATCCCAATTTTCTTTCTTTCTTTCTTTCTTTTTTTTCCGAGACAGGGTTTCTCTGTATAGTCCTGGCTGTCCTGGAACTCACTCTGTAGACCAGGCTGGCCTCAAACTCAGAAATCCGCCTGCCTCTGCCTCCCAAGTGCTGGGATTAAAGGCGTGCGCCACCACCGACCACCCGGCTCATCGTCCCAATTTTAAGAGGACCTTGTCATCCCCACAAGTCTCAGACCCCTTAGCGATCATCCCCTGGTTCCCCAACTTCTCCACCCTGACCTCTACCCTAGATTCCAACTGGTCTACTTTCTATCTCTATTGGATGCGGAGACTCTAATAACGCATATTCCTATCACACCCCAGATGATCGCTGAGATGAGAACAAGGTTTTGAAGGTTCACTTGTGTGTCAGTCAGTGGTTGACAGAATGTGGCTCTGTCACATCTGGGTTTTGTACCCATAGGCGCTAGGATTGCTCCCCCCTTTGACTCTCGGGAATAGGACTGTTGTGAATACACAGGTCCAAGTTCTTGTTTGGATGTGCTGTATGGCTCTTAGGCATCCCCTGGGACCAGTCCTGGGCTTACCAGACATTCAAAGCCGCTTTACTTGCTTCTGTCCTTGTCAGCCATGCATGCATAAGGACTCTAATTTCACCACATTCTCATCAACATTTCTTATTTTCTGTTATTTATTTATTTGTTTTTATTTATTTATTTATTTATTTATTTATTTATTTATTTAAAGACACTCTTGCTGTGTAGTCCTGGCTGTCCCAGAACCTGGAACCCATTATGTAGACCAGGTTGGCCTTTTTACTCAAGGAGATCCAAGTGTCTCTGCCTCCTGAGTGCTGGGATTAAAGATGTGTGTGACCAAGTTCGGCTGTATTTTTAAAAACAGCTGCCTGTATTCCTGGCTGGCTTTGTACTTGCTTTATAGCTAAGGATGAGTTTGAATTCTTGATTCCTCTTGCCTTTACCTCCTGGATCATAGGAGGACAATATCATGTTTCGTGGCTGAGGAGTAAGCACCAGGCTTCACGTATGCTAGACAAGCACTCTGCTAACTGAGCCACGTCCTCAGCTCCAGAGTTTGTAAGCTTTCTATTCTGATAAAGTCCAATTCACTTTCTTATTTTATTGATTGTGTTATCTATTTAGTTTTGGTGCTTTGGAGACTGGGCCTTCCTATGTAGCCCAGGCTTGTCTAGAACTTGCAATAAACCCAGGCTGCCCTCAGAGTCATCTTCCTTCTGCCTCTGCCTCCCACGTGCTAGTTTATTCAAGGTTAAGACTCCACCTTCATATAGCACAGGCAATGAAAGGGGGATCTAAATGAGAGGTCTCACCACTCACCTGCAACAGGTCACAATGAGTGCGATGCCCAGGATGAGCAGGAGGCCACCTCCTGCTGCTGCGATCACCACAGTGATAAGCTGATAGGCTAAACACAGGAGACAATGGAATGAACAAACAGGGCCGATTAGCAGGAGGTCCTGAGTCAGAAGCCTCCGCCGCACCCCACCCCGCCCAGCATGGCCCTAACTGTTCTCTCTTTCCAAATGCCTGCTCTCTGGCCCAGAGATCCTCAGAGGCTAGAGTTCTGCTTCCTTTGTATTGAGTGGATTCCCTCTTTCAGCCCCAAATTCCTTTCTCTAGAGCAGTCCTGATGATGTCACTAAACCACAAAAGAGAGACAGGCAACCGTCAAGTTTCCCCAAACTGTTCTGAAAGATTTTACTCTTATTTCCTCTCTCACTTGGGTGTTTTTTAATCATGTGAAAATTATACATCAGGAAATTAAACTTTTTATCTTAATGGTAATAGTGAAGATATAGATTCGTGGTTCATTCTGGAGGCAGGGACGGCCTGGTCTACATCGTGAGTTCCAGTCAAGCCAGGGTAGCAGTGAGACCCTGCTTCAAAACAAAACACCAGATGTTTGATTTAGTTTTAGGGTCTTACTTGGTAATACAGAATGGAGACAGGTTAAACTCTTCAATTTCAGAAGAAATGTTACCAATCTGCTAAGTCAGAGTCTGGGTCACTACATAAACTATGCCAGAGACCCAGAAGGCTTCTTCTACATTGATTTAGTTACCCGAAATTAGCACTGATAGAAGCATATACCAGATATAATAATGCTAACATATCTAATTAGTTGGGTTTTATATCTGTATATTTGTAGCAAAATTTATGATACATTAAATTTTTCAGTTTTTTCTTATGGAAATAAAATAAAAATTGATTTCTAAGGTTGGATGAGCTAATATGAAAGGCCAGTAACTGGATTTTCTTTCTTTTTAAAAAAATACTTATTTTATATTTCATTACCAATGTTTTATTCAACTATTTTTCTGTGACATGACCAAAGAGACCAGGTAAGGACATCAGATCTGCTGGGATGGTTACAGAGGGTTGTGAGCCATCACGTAGGTTCTGGGAGTGGAACCCAGGTACTCTGTAAGAGCAGGCAGTGCTCTTAGCCACTGAGCCATCTCTCTAGCCCCAAATGATCAGACTCTTTCAAAGTATTCTAAGACTGAACCATGACCTGCAGACACGGCTATAAAGGCAAGGCTACGGCACGGCTCTCCGGCTCTCGTCCCGTTTGGATGGACTCCTAGATCAGGGGCTATGAGCAGAACTTTCAAACGATAAGCTGTGTGCCCCTGATCTATCCTTTCATTTAAATGGGCAGCAGAGATGCCGGATTACTATGACAAAGATTAGCTCTGCAATATAGAGGGAACAAGGCCAAATTATGGAATGCGTCCCTCTTCTCTCTCACCTCTAATATATGTGTCCAGATATCTCTTGTTATGTCTCAACTCCTGCTGTATTATTACTTTTACATAATTATCTTCAATTTCATATATTAGCGTGCATGCACCTGTGCACATGTAAAAAGACAAACCTCTTTGATGCATCCACTGTGCATTTTTTTTAAAAAAAATATTTATTTTATGCATTTATTTAATACATATATATTTTATGCATCACTGACCATGGAGATCAGAAATGGTCATTGGATTTCTTGGAACTGGAGTTACAAATGGTTGTGAGCCACCATGTGTGTGTTGGGAATGGAACCTCGGTCCTCTGGAAGAGCAACAAGTGCTCTTAACCACTAAGCCATCTCTCTAGTCCCCACCCCAACCCCTTTTTAAGAATTAATTTTTATCATTTGTGTATATGTATGTGTGTATCTGTGTTTGTCTCTGTGTGTATGTGCTAGAAGAGGGTGGCAGACACCATGGAGCTGGAGTTACAGGAAGTTGTGAACAACCCAAGTTGGAGCCTGAACTCTAGCCCTCTGGAAGAGCAGCTAGTGCTCTTAACCACACACCATCTTTCCAGCCCACATCCCTGTTCTTCATCTCTACCAGCTCTGCCCCGAGCTCCAGTCATGTCTTCTCTGGACAGCAAGTCTGATCTTGCTGCTTCCTGTTTCAAGAGACTCCGGGGGCTCCCAGTGCCCTATTTACTCATTTATTTATTTAGTTACTTACTTTCATTTTTGAAACAAAGTGTCATGTATGGCCCAGGTGGGTTTCTACCTTGCTATGTAGCCAAGGATGCCCTTGAACTCCTGCTAGCCTCTACACTCAGAGTGCTAGGATTACAGACAATCACATCTGGCTTCTCTATGCTCTGCACCCCCTTTTTGGACAGGGTCTCATGTAGCCAAGGCTGGCCTTGAACTGCTTCCTGTCTCTCCATCTCTCTAGTGCTAGGATTACAGGCCTGTGTCACCATGCTTGCCTCCCCTGGTGTTTTTATTTGGGGGGGGGGAGGCTGTTTGTTTGTTTGTTTGTATTATTATTTGTGTGTGTGCTGTCAAGGAACTCTCTCTTTGACCAGGATGGTCTTGAACTCAGGAGTCCACCTGCCTCTACCTTCCAAGTGCTGGGATTAAATGTGAGTATTATCATTGCCTGGCTACCTTTTTTTTTTCTTTTTACGTTGAGCTAGACTCTCAATAGCCTAGTAGCCTATACTTACTACGTAGTCCAGGCTGGTCTCTAAATGGAAATAATCCTCCTGTTTGAGCCCAGGATTACAGTCATATGCTACCATGCCCAGTGTCTTCTTCTCTTAAAAATCAAAATCTAAACTATATCCTAGCACTCAGAGGCAGAGACGGGCAGATCTCTGTAAAGTCAAGGCCAGCCTGATCTACAGAGCAAGTTTTAGGACAGCCAGGGCAACACAGAAAGACCCTGTCTCAAAACAAACAAATAAACAAACAAACAAAAAAGTTTAATTTCTATACTACCCATCAAACTAAATTTTTTCACGTATAGTAAAACAACCAAATATTTGTTATGGTAGTGATCTTTGCAAGTGGTTGCAGGTTACATTCCTCTTTGAAATAGTTTTGTCTGAAAAAAAAAAACCCACAAAGCAATATATTGCAGGAAAATAGATGGAACTGTATAGCATAAGATAAGCCAGACTCAGAAATATGAATATTGTCTGCTTTCTCTCATATGAGAAACCTAAATTTAAAAAATATATATATGTATTTCACACACACACACACACACACACACACAAGAATGGCATGAAAGTAGAAGGAACACAATGAGCAAGGAGAAATAAGGCTATACCCTATATAGCCAAGGGTAGCCTGGAACTCACCATGTAGCCCAGGCTAGCCTCAAACTCATGATCCTCCTACTTTAACCTTCCAAATATTAGACTTACAAGTGTGTGCCATCATACCTGGCTGGAGAGCTTCTTGAATAAACAAAATAAAGTCTTACTCATTTTCCCATCTTTCCCTTTAGGTACCCAACTACCATACACTGCCTTTTCTTCCTCTTCTAATTGCATTCACTGAGGACCAATATATTGGTAAAACACAGCAATATTCTGTTTTTAAAGGTCTCCATGTTTGGATGTCACAGTAATGTGAACGCTTCTAAGTGTGTGTGCTATGGCAGTACAAGACTTGCAGTAACAAGGATAGAATTGGAAAATATACTAAGTGATCCCTGTGTGTAATGTTTATATGTGAGGGTAGGAGTGGAAGTGAGGTGAGCTATAAAACTAAAAAGGAGACCATGAGAGGGGACAGCTAAGAGTTAAGGAGGAGGTGATAGGACACACGTGACAACAGGCATCTATGGGTGGTGGGAGGGACTTGAGGGGTTCATAGGGTAAAAAGAACTAACCTAAAAGAATTATGCTTGAAAATGCCAATGTGAAACTTGGATGTGCATGCAAATTAAAAATTTTTAAATAAGAGAAATAATAATAAAAGGTAACAGGATGAAGAGATGTCATAGGCCCTTTCCCATCTCTACCAAGGGCAGTGTCTTACAGAATCAAATCATTTTAACTGATCTTGTAGGTGCAAGTGCTGACTTGCACTTTCTGTGACACCCGGGCTTCACCGGGTCTTTCTTCCCCTAAAGGCCAACTGTCATGCTTGCTTCTGGCCGTGGAGGGGCGCTGTGAGTGTGAGACAGGGATGTGATCTCTGTCCTGTGCTTCCTAGTGTGAGGAGATGCTGCAGATTGAGCTGGGGTCCTCGTGTCTCCTTCCCTATGAACACCCGTTGATAGTTCGGTGCTGGCCAGCGCCATCCTCTCAGCCTGAGGATATTATCTTTGCTTGCATTTTTCACCAAACCAACCTTGGATGCCACCTGCCTCTGGAGCTCTTAGCTTTGTTTATACAGTTATTTGGAAGAAACCCATTGCCTATGTACCCCACCCACTCCTGGAACTGTCTAATCCCTCCATCGTGCATTCCTGTTGACATTCTCAGCCACAGCTGATGAGAAATGAACTCATCGCCCCGACTCATGTGGAAAGCAGAGAAAACTTTCTCTTTCAAAATGACTAAACCACAACACAGACACTCAAGAGCTGTAAGGGGACTCTGTTAAGCCTGTGAAGCTAAAGCAGAGAGGAGGTGGAGTCCCAATTGGGTTGCTCTATAAACTCCAACCTAGGCTGCCCACTCTAGCGATCCCTGCCATGTCAGACACTCAGATCCCAGGACACGTCCTTCCAATAAACTTTGCTTAAGCTTTCCAGCCTTATTCCAGAACTTTAATCCATAAACACTCTTTCAACTGCATAACAGAGCTTCCTAGGAAGCTGCATTGGTTTTCGTTTAAAATTCATTCATTGCTTAACCACATAAGGTGGGACAGAGTTTTGCCTCCGAAGCCTTCCCATCCTCTTCCAACTCAAGGCCTTTTCTTTCTTGGAAGTTTCCCTTTCTCGAGTTTCCAGGCTATGTGTGACTCCCACATAGTGGGAGGAATGCCTACTCTCCTCCTTTGGGAGAATTTTCCACGTGACTCACTCTCAGCTGGGGTTTCTGTCCCTTCCATCTCACCAGGCTATTGGGATATCAAATACAGAATAGTATCCCTCTCCTCCCACGCCCTGCTTCCCTCCAGTTCCAATGGGAAAAGACGGACGCCCCTGAGGCCAGTGGATGGGCAGCTCGCTTTGACACGTGGGTGGTTAGTGATTGACTTTCCTCCTGTTTTGTCTCTGGCTTTCGGGACATGCACACTGAGCTATATGCGTGCTGAGCTGTTCCTGCTGACATACAGCACTCCCTCCCTCTGACTCTCCCTATGGCTATATGCAATGTCTGGGGAGCAAAGTGAGAAGTTCTTTCTATACCAGGTTTTGGGTGGGTGGAAGACAGTCAGAAATATCCTTAAGTGGAATGCTCTAGTTCGTTGGAAGAGACTGTAAACCGAAAAGACAGCTCTAAAAAGCCACTGCAAAAAGGAAGGGACTGAATCTGCGAGAGCCAGAGCGCAAAGGGCATGTGGAACAGGTGTGAAAGGGGGATGGACAAAAATGTCTGTGGTAGGAAGAAACTAAGGAGGAACAACAGTGAGAGTTCTGCACTCATGAAGTGACAGTAACCATAAACCGGAGAAATGGCTTTGAAGACAAGCTAGTAAAAAAAGGAGTTGTAAAAGGTAACCAGAAGGAAATTATAGTATAAAATAGTATGGCAGTATCAAAATTAACATAGTAAGAGTGTAGAAATGAAATCACTGCACAGTTAAACAGGTGACGGGGCTGGAGCGATGGCTGAGCACTGGCTGCTCTTCCAGAGGACCTGGGTTTGATTGCTGGCACACACATGGTGGCTCACAATCATCTATGACTTCAATTCCAGAGGATCCACTGCCCTCTCTGGCCTCTGTGGACATTGGGTATATACACTGTGCAGATATACACAGGCAGGCAAAATACTCACTCATATAAATTTAAATCTTAACTTTAAAAGTTTAAAAAAGGGGCTGGAGAGATGGCTCAGTGGTTAAGAGCACTGACTGCTCTTCCAAAGATTCTGAGTTCAAGTCCCAGCAATCACATGGTGGCTCACAGCCATCTGTAATGGGATCTGATGCCCTTTTCTGGTGTGTCTGGAAACAGCTAGAGTGTACTCCTATAAATAAAATAAAATCTTTAAAAAATAAAAGTTTTAAAAAATAGGTTAAAATATAGTATAACTTTAAAAGTTTAGGTTAAAAAATAGTATATCCAGTGAGCTCCAATTATTTGAAAAGGAGATACACATTCACACAGATGGCACCTGTACTCTTCAAGCTGTAAGGATGCATGCAATGCAGTATATAAGAAAGTTGCTGGGTTTGGTAAATTTCCAGATTCTGATTCCGTGGGTATGGAGTGAGGAGGTCTGGAACTCTGTCTAGCAGATGCCTGCTGGTCCTCACGCAGACGGTGTGTGGTGTATAATGGGTGACAGATGGTGTGCAGGCTCCCCTTTCCTTACACCTCTACTCTAATTGATTTTACACTGTTCTATGCTATGACAAAGTACAATTAATTTGCAAAAGAGAAAAAGATGGCCAGCATGGTAGTGCATGCCTATAACCCCGGTACTTGGAGAGCTGAGGCAGGAGGATTGTGAGTTTGAGGTTATTTTAGGTTACAAAGTAAGTTTTAGGCTAGTATGGGAGATAGGTTAGATCCCAATTCAAAAATAAACACATACATACATACATGCACACATACATATACACACATACATATACACATACATACACATATATATATACAATACACATATCTACACACATATACATAAATACACATATATACATAAATACACATGTATACAAACATGCATGCATGAGATGGGAAAAAGTTGAAGCAACTCAAAGCAGCAGGGGTGACAATATACACCTGTGCAGAGGAAACAACATAAAATTCAAGCAACTAAGAAAGTGTGCAAGCCTAAGAGAACAGCAGAGGAAGAGGGGACAGCAGAGGGGGAGGGGGCAGCAGAGGGG
>NW_022196894.1:31436035-31452942 GCF_008632895.1 Mastomys coucha | reverse complement strand
AGCAGAGGGGGAGGAGGCAGCAGAGGGGGAGGGGACAGCAGAGGGGGAGGGGACAGCAGAGGGTAAAGGACAGGTCTGGTTAGAAAAGAATTCTGGACAAAGGGATAAGAAGACACAATTGTTGGAATATGGGATATGAACAGAGACAAATATTCTATAAGAAGAAGAGAAAAGGGACAAGCCAGTTGGGGTCTCCAGCCTTGGGTATGGGTGACCTGCTTGTTCTTGAAAGCTAAAGCCTTGAGAAAGACATCCTACCCTTTTGAAGGATATTTTCTACAAGTAGCAAGGTGTGGAGCCTGGGCAGAACTAGAGAACTAGCAAAACACTTTAAAAAGGCAGACAAAGTTATCCTGGTGCCTAGAATATGCCAGGAATGTAGAAAGGAGAGAATTTCTTTTTTTTGGGGGGGGGGTTGAGACAGGGTTTCTCTGTATAGCTCTGGCTGTCCTGGAACTCACTCTGTAGACCAGGCTGGCCTCGAACTCAGAAATCCGCCTGCCTCTGCCTCCCAAGTGCTGGGATTAAAAGTGTGCGCCACCACTGCCCGGTGAAAGGAGAGAATTTCAAGGTCATGCAGTATCTAGAAGAGGTTGGCTTATTGATCTCACTGGACCAGAGAACAGCGTGTGTGGAGAATCTATCCAGAGACATTTCCTGCCTATGGAAAATCCAGCTTGATGGGCTGGGCATGGTAGAGCAGACTTGGAACCCCAGAACTCAAGAGATGGAGGGAGGAGGGTTGTTGAGTTTGAAGCTAGCTAGGCAGTACAAAACACTCCTCAGGTGCTTCTGTCACCAATGGGGAAAGATTCAGGTGTTCCCCCCAACTGCATAATCAATACACAGGGCTGGGCCTTGACCTCAGATAAGGAGCCCGCTGGCAAATGTGCCTCAGTGTGTGCTGCTGAAGTATGCGCAGCTAGTGTCCTGTGCGTGCTCTCACAAGTCATAACATTTTTATCAGCCACCATAAAATGCTTCGTAATATTAACTTGATGTAGCTCCAAGTCACCCCGGTTTAATGACAAACTGCCAACTTCATTCTTGAAGTGGGCTGGGGCTGACCACAGTCCAGGCAGGGGTCTGCCCTCTGCTGGACATAATGATGGTCACTTGGATAAATGGGGAGGGAAAAGGAGTCTCAGGGGCCTGAGACAAATTCTGGCTACAGACCCCACAAACAATGTCACCATGAGAGCTTAGAGAACAAATGGATGTAGAGTGTGCACTTCTTAGATGGGTAGTAGCAATGACTGTTCATAGCAAAAAAACAAAAACAAAAAACAAAAACAAAACAAAAAACCCCCAAACAATAAAACACCAATGGCACACAACCCAGGACATGAATTTCCCCTTCTAGAAAGATAGCTATTCCCTTGAACATAAAAGTAGAAAGTTCTGGAACCCAGCCCTCAGGAGGCAGAGGCAGTGAATCTCTAAAAGTTCAAGGCTAGCCTGGTCTATATAGTGGTTACCAGGCTAACTAGTGCTACAAAGAGAGACTTTTTCTAAAAATAATGAAAGAAAGAAAGGAAGGAAGGAAGAAAGAAAGAAAGACAGAAGAACAAAGGTAGAGTAGGGGAGAAAGTCTAAGCCAAGCTTGATGGTATCCTCAAGATATAAAAAGCAGAGCATAAAAGTAGGGAATAGAAACGGGGTGGGGGTAGGGAGTAGGCAGGCAACACAACACAGGAAATAAAATCACGTCTACTTCCAACCTTAGTTACCATTTGAACATTTGCCTGTATGAGACAAAGCTATCCTAAAACTGTCTTGATTCCTATTCTTCATACTAGGCTCTCCTATATCCCGTATCACAAATTTTATTTCACAATTTTGAAGGTAATTTCCATCTCAAAAAATGTCTGAAGATAAAAAGAATACCCATGCAAGCAAATCTAAGCTGCCTCAAACCGTCCCTCAAAGAGGACAATGGGACTGAGACACCATGCTTGCTGCACAATCAGCATGCTTGGCCGGGCTTGGACTGCACATGCTCCCCTTCAGGGAGTAAGACTGCGTCACAGCAGGTGACTTCTGCCGCTGGTTCTTGTCCCCGGCTGGCACTGCATCCGAAGTCTCCTGACTCTACTGTACAGGCGCTCTTGCTCACGGCAGTCATGTCTCCCTTGTGCTATGACGGATAGACTCCCTAGCGGTCACCCACTGCAGCCTCAGCACCTCCCCTGCCCAACAAACAGCTCGCTTCCTGGGTACTCTGCAAACCCAATGCTGTGCTTTCTGTCTTTTTTCCCCCTTCCTCAATTTGGGCACACCCACTTATAAACTGTTCCCCAAACGCCACGTGGTTGCCCCAAGACTCTAAATGGGGTTTTCCCGTTGGAACGTTCTTCTTACTCTCGCCCCACCCATGTATCTGCCCAAAGTCTTTCTAAACCTCCCTCCAATTCCACGACTTCCGAGAAGCTCATGAGTGTCTTGGATTCTCCTTTAGGTGTGGGCTCCGCTCCATCCTCCCACCTCAGGCTTGACCTGCCGTGTTCACGTGGCAGGCAGAGCTGTGCAGGGCTTTATTTCGGGAAAGCCCCACACAAGGCTTACTCTCTGTGTTTGTTTTCCCACACACCTAGCACAGTGGAGAGGGGAGGAGCCTGCAAGCAAACCTGGCCACACCCACTCACAGTTCTCTCCTTTGGGATACTTACGGTTTCCACAGTTGAGACCGCCAAGGCCGAATGGGCAACTATAAGTCAAGAGAGACAAGAGATGACTCAGTCTCAAATCACAAAATCGGTAACGAGGCAGTATATATGAGAGATTTCTTTACTTAAGATAGGTTCTTTATGCGGGGCAGTGGTGGTGCATGCCTTTAATCCCAGCACTTGGGAGGCAGAGGCAGGTGGATTTCTGAGTTCGAGGCCAACCTGGTCTACAGAGTTCCAGGACAGCCAAGGGCTATACAGAGAAACCCTGTCTCGAACAACCAACCAACCAACAAAAAGGTAGGTTCTTTATTAGGACAGTCTGCCTTTTTTTTTTTTTTTTTTTTTTTTGGAGGGGGAGGGAGGCATTTTTCAAAACAGGGTCTCTTTGTGTTTTTAAAACAGGGCCTCTCTGTAGTCTGGTCCAGCCTGGAAATCTAGAGATCCACCAGCCTCTGCCTTCCAAGTGCTGGAATTAAAGATGTGTGCCAACACTGCTGGGTAGTATTTTTGCTTTGTGTTTTAAATAAGCATACTTCATTCTATATCATTGATTATCAATAAGCTATTTGTTACAGGTTAAACATTCCAGAAGACCCCAACATCTGAAATATCATCAAACCCCAAATCTTTTTTTTAAAAGATGTATTTATTTATGTATTTATTTAATGTATGTGAGTACACTGTCACACTTCAGACACACTAGAAGAGGGCATCGGATCCCATTACAGATGGTTGTGAGCCACCATTTGGTTGCTGGGAATTGATCTCAGGACCCTGGTAGAGCAGTTAGTGTCCTTAACCACTAAGCCATCTCTCCAGCCCTAGGATAGTATTTTTTTTTAACTGATTTAAGTTTTATTGCATTATGATGAGAAAAGATACATAATTTCAATTTATCTGAATTTGTTAACATTTAAAAAATATTTTAGGTAAGTAGAATTACATCACATTCTTGTTTCCCTTTTATACCCCAACTCCTCCAAGAGACCCCCTTCAATACCTGCAATACCTTTCTTTTTTTATCATATTCTTTAAAACTTATAAAATATTATAACAGTAAAAATGATTATTATAAAAATTATTTGATATAAAACAATAATCAATTAAAAAAAGATGTTTGTAATAACTCCATCAGGAAAAGGGAACAGGAAGCCTACCTCATACAAGTTTCATTTTCAAGCCTATATCCATCTTCACATGCTGAAAGAGAAAAGGAAAAATCCATGAGGGTTAACGTGACCAGAAACCACAGTTAGTTAAATATCTGCCACCCAAAAGTCCACAGGAATAGTCTAGAAGCAGAGAACTTTAAATTATCTATATCCTGACCTGAACACTGTTGTCATGATGAAGAAACTTTTCTTGACCTCATTGTGCCTCAGTTTCCCACCAATAAGAAGAGAATAGTGAGAAAACAGTAACCTTAGTGGTTTATTGAAGAGGTATATAAAATAAGGCACAAAAGTGGCTCCCGTGGTCTGGCATCTAGCAATCCCTAGGCAAATGCCTCCCTTTGTAATTATTGCTCAGCAATTCTTTTAGTATGTTCTCAGGAGGTGAAAACCATCACCCATGGAGTAGCCTTTCATTAGAACACAGGCACATTTTTACCCACTTGGATACCCTTGCTGTGACCTGGCCCTGGCCCTCTTGGCCCTCTTCCTGAGGAGGTAGACATGCTATGGATGATACTCTCTGGAAACTCCGTGCTGGCTGATGCCCAGGTCTCATAAGTGAATGCTTGCCCTATTATCTGTTCCAGAGATTCTAGACAGGTCTAGATGTGCCCTAGATTTTCTTGCCAAGAACCTAGCTGGGTTACCGGATAGGGGTAAAGTTCAGCTCTGCTCCTTGATGAGCAGCTCTTGTCTGATCACGGGACATGACTCAATATTACAATAACTCAACCAAGCAGCAGGAATGCTAACCCATGCACAACAAGTGAAAGCAGACAACAAAAGATGCCCCCAGTACACAAATTCCTTGTAGCAAGGAATCATACAAATTTGATTCATGATTAATGCCTAATATACATTGTATAAGAGATCAGACCAGAAAGGAAAAGAAAGAAAAAAAAAGGCACAGAATGTAGAGCTGCCCATGGGGAGCGAGTAGCAGAGGCACAGTAGGGGAGAAGTAAGAGAGGCAAGGGCAAGCATGGGGTACGGATGGGATCGAGGGTGGACACCCTGTGGGCAGGAGGGACAGGAGGTCTCTCAGACTTCCCATGTTCTGCCACGAATTTGTGCATAATTGCATTATCTGTGTAGATGTGTTTAATATTTTCTTCATTTAAGTTTTTAATGCTAGTAGCTGAGTATTTCTAGGATCTATTCTGTTGTACATCATCTATTAGCTGCAATAGCGTTCTGTGGCATACACTTTGAAAAACACTGTTCCAAATAACCAGGAACTGATCTCACAGCAGATCTTAATGTGCTGTGGATACACAACAGGCTCTGTAGCTTCCTGAGCCACATGCATCTGTGTAGCCTTGGCTGTCTTGGAACTCACTCTGTAGAGCAGGCTGGCCTCACAGTCACAGCGATGCACCTACCTCTGCCTCCCGCGTACTGGGTTTAAAGGTGTGTGGCACCACCCCCCACCCAGCTATGAACTTCCATGGTTTTGGTTTGGTTTGGTTTTTCAAGACAGGTTTTCTCAGTGTAGCCCTGGCTGTCCTGAAACTCTCTGTAGATCAGGCTATAGACTGTTTATTTCAAGCAGCAGCCACAAGAAATCCCCGTGGCATCTATTGCAGGATGCTATGGTCCACATCGCTACAATACCATAGTAACTTCTTGGTGAACGTGCCGAGAAACTTCTTGTGGTCCTCAATGCCTAAAAAGGCAGGGAGTCCCCCGGCCCTCATTAGTGTGCTTTCTGAACTTCATGGGCTCTGACTCCTTTCAAAGTCATGATCTTTCTGGTTAGTCTAGGATCTTAGACTTTGCATGTAAATGCATGGCCTTCCTGGGAAAATATACTATTTAGCTTCCTGCATGTCCCGTTCATCCAGCCTCAACAAAGTAGCCAGTTTTCTCTTAATCTGACATACCTTTTAAATATGAACATTCCCTGGCTTGGAACTCATAATTCTCCTGCTTCTGCACCCCAAGGCTGAGGTCAGAGGTACATGAGACTATGTCTATTCTCCCACCCCCCTTTTTCCCCACACCACACCTAACCAGTCAAATCTTTGTTTTTTTTTTTTTTTTTAAATAATAATGTATCAAGGTGTGGTGGTACATGCTTTTAATCCCAGCTGTCTAGAGGCAGAGGCAGATTGGTCTTTGTGAATTTGAGGGCAGCCTGGTCTGTATATAGAGTTCCAGGCCAGCCAGAGCTACCCAGTAAGTAAAACCCTATCTCGAAAAGAAAATCACTTTATTGTAATGAAATCACAAACAAAAACATCCCTGGCTCAGCTACTCGGTGGAATACACACATGATCTGATCCAAATGCTATACATTTCTGTAGACTTCAATACAGTTAGAACTTCTAGGCTGAAGCCGGGGAGCCTCACTTAGGGTTTCATATTTTAACGATCAGTTATGTCTCTCATGCACTTATCCACCACAAAAAAGGAAAAGCTCAACACAGTTGAACCTAGAAAAAATAATTAGCTTTATATTCTCTTTCGTGGACTGTGTCCTTTTGCCTTTATTCTGACCCTCCTCCTTCCTTGGTCTCCTTTCTAACTATTTTACTACACCCACACTGACGCTGTTTGCATACAAATACATTACAGGCCAGGATCTGCATATAAGGGAGGAAAAAAGAGGGGTTGGTTTGGTTTCTTTCTGAATTTGGGTGCCCTTGCTTTTAACATTATAGCTTCTAATTCCATCTATTTCCTGCAAATATCAACATGTCATTTTCTTTCCAGCTGAGAAATATTCCATTTCATTTTGGGTATGCCCCACGTTTTCATCATCCGTTTACCTGTTGATGGACACCTAGGTTAGTTTCATTTCCTTGTTATCGTAAATGGAGGCACAATAAATATGGGCGTGTGAACATCTGTGCAGTAGGACATGGGCTTCTTCGCATAGATGCCAGGAGTGGAATAGCTGACTCATGTAGTCCTATTTTTAATCTTTTAAGGAACTTCTGAACTGATGCATTGATGTGCACACCTCCAGCAGCACCCCCACAAGGCTTCCTTTCCCACATCCTCTGACATTTGCTGTCAGATCTGTTGATGACAGACATTTTGACTGGGGTGAGGTGCTATCTCAGAGTAGTTTTAATTTGCATTTCCCTGACTACTAGGGATGCCGAACACTTTTTAAAAAGTTACTGCCCTTTGTGCTTCTTCTTTTGCAAATTACGTATTCATTTCATACTCCCTGCTCAGTCAGTACCTTTTCAAATTCATCTTTGTTTATTTTATTTTTACTTTGTGTGTGTGTGTGTGTGTGTGTGTGTGTGTGTGTGTGCGCATGTCATGGAGAACATGGAGGTCAGAGGTTAACCCTCAGAAGCCAGTTCTTCCTGCCACCTTATGGGATGTGAGAATTGAGCTGAGGTCATCAGACCCATGTCCCTAACCCCTAAGCCATCCTGCTGGCCCCCTTTTAATATTTAAAAAACTTGTTTCTTTGCTTGAATTTCTTTTTTCTTTCTTTTTTCCTTCCTTCTCTCTGTTTTTGTTTGTTTTTAAATTTTATTGTATTTTTTACTTTTTTTGTTTTTTGTTTTTGTTTTTTAAATTTCATTGTGGGTGGCTGTGAGCCACCATGTGGTTGCTGGGATTTGAACTCATAACCTTTGGAAGAGCAAACGGTGCTCTTACCTGCTGAGCCTACTCTCACCAGCCTACTTTTTTGATAGAGTTTTTTTTGTGTAGCCCTGGCTGTCCTGGAACTCACCCTGTAAACCAGGCTGTCTTCAAACTCACAGAGATCTGCCTGCCTCTGCCTCCTGAGTGCTGGGATAAAGGTGTGTACCACTGCCACCCAGCTCATGATATGAATTTTCAATAGGCATTTCAAAACCTTTCCTCAACAAGATAGAGTGTCATCATGTCCTATTTTGAGAAAAGATGAGGCCGAATCCCCTAATCTTTGACACCTTGAGTTCTCTGCATTAGGAAGGCAGGTCCTCCTCTACGGAACAAGCAGAGTGTTCCTGCTTTTTCCTGGCCTGAGTAGAAAGATCCCCTTGCTCACGGTCTCGTTCCTACTGTGGGCCTCTGAGTCATGCTTCAGGGGGGCTGTGGAATGAGGGACGCTGCCGAGGAATGACTTTTGGCTCAGACTACAGGAGTGTCCCACAAGGACTGCTCATCTCTCTACCCATCTCAGCCCTGAGGTAGGCTGACCTCACCAATCCATTCTATTCTGAACACTTGTTCCCGAAAATATTTTTACATCCTCCTACCTACCCAACCTCACGTGCTGAGTGGGGAGCTCTCTGCTCCTGGCTGTCACCCAACCTTGCACAAAGTCCATCTGTTGTCCTGCTTATGAGCTCCAGGGGACAGCTTAGGCTATTTTCATTTAGCATCAAAAGAATCTTGACCACCCTGATGTAATGACATTTTTTTTTCCAGGCCCTGAGGACCGAACCCAGGGCCTTGCGCTTGCTAGGCAAGCAATGACATTTTTCTAATCAAAAGAACACGAGCTGGTGAGGTGGCTCAGTGGTAAGCCTGAGGACCTGAGTTCAATCCTCAGGACCTCCATGGTAGAAAGAGAAACAACTCTATTGGGTTATCCTCCCGTTACACATATGCATGTATTCACACAAACAACCAAACAAATAAATATATGTAAAAAGATTTTTTTTTTTTGGCTTTTTAAGACAGGGTTTTTCTGTGTAGCCCTGCTGTCCTAGAGCTCTCTCTGTAGACCAAACTGGTCTCGAACTCACAGAGATCCAATTGCCTTTGCCTTCTGAGTATTGGGGTTAAAGGCATATGCCACCACAGCATGGCTTGACTGTTTTTTCTAAAATTTTTTTTTTTTAAAGGGCGTATCCATCACTTATCAAGGACTGAGTGCCTGGTGCTCTTGGGACTCTCAGGGAAAACCTTGCCAGCAAAGGCACTTCCAGTTCCTCATCACACAGGAACTCTGACCTGGAGCACCAGAGACAAAAAAACAAATGTAGCAAGAATTTGCATACATGACAGCACTGAGCTTCGACTACTGCCAAGGGAAAAAAAGCAAAACCAAGCTTCAAGTATGCAACGGAGTCTTAGTAACTCCTTTGCAGGACACTGATTTCTCAAAGCCGTATCTGTTGTCCTATGGCCGCTTCATTAGCCATTTGAACCCTTCCTACATTCAATGTTGGGTCTTAAGGCATTAGCCATTTGAAAAGGTGAAGACTGCTAGAATCCAGGCTGCAGAGAAGGTTCAGTGAGAGCACTCACTGCTATGCCAGGAAACAGGCGTGCTGCTCCCAGTCACCTGGAATCCCCACCTTAGAGGATATGCTGCCCTCTTCTGGACTTCTAGGATATTTGCACACACAAGTAACAGACCCACAAACACATAAAATTAAAATAAAAATCTGCCACATGTGATGGTGCATGCCCTTAATCCTAGCTCTAAGAGGGCAAAGGCAGGTTGATCCCTGTTCAAGGCCAACTAGGACTACATAGTGAGATCCTATTTTAAAAAACAAAACAACCGTCACCCCCCCCCAAAAAAAAGCCTTTTAAAATGTTAATATCAACCTGGTTAGAGGGTACAAGGTTGCTAGAATTGATGCTTGTGTGGTGGGAGGAAGCTAAGAAATACAGGAAGGACACATATTTTAATTTTCAATATGTCTGCCCTCCAGTACGAATGGCCAGAAGATGTCACTAGAGTCCACAAACCTCCCGGATCTAATCATCAGAGGACTGCTGACCATGACCACCGCTCACGGGGCCTTCAGCAACAAGCTCCAAGGTTATTCAGGGTCTCCCTGTGCTGCTGCTTGCTCATTACCTGGTAAGCATAAGGTTGGGGGTACCTGTGTCACTTAAAGCACACACCCTGAAAATGATAACCTGGAAAGGAGTGTGGCAGCATATGCCTGCCATCTTTTGAGAAGCTGGGACAGGAAGATCATGATTTATCTACTGAATTCTAGGCGAGCTTGGGTGAGAAGGAGAGACCATTTCTCACCTCTCCCCTCAAGTCATTTCAAATTTGTCCAAATCTCTGCGTAAACAGAGGAGTGAAATGTGTATTTTCTTTTCTTATAAACTTCTACAATTCAAGTTGTAGATTGCCAAGTTTTTTATATGGCATTCACACACATACACACAAATGCCTCTTACTGTCTTCTACAAGACAGCTCTATACTTTTTTTTGTTTTGTTTTGTTTTGTTTTCTTGGTTTTTTTGAGACAGGGTTTCTCTGTATAGCCCTGGCTGTCCTGGATCTCACTCTGTAGACCAGGCTGGCCTCAAACTCAGAAATCAGAAATATATATATATATATATATATATATATATATATATATATATATATATTGTTTGTTTGTTTGTTTGTTTGAGACAGGGTTTCTCTGTGTAGTCTTGGCTGTCCTGGAACTCACTTTGTAGACCAGGCTGGCCTTGAACTCAGAAATCCGCCTGCCTCTGCCTCCCAAGTGCTGGGATTAAAGGCGTGCGCCACCCCCACCCCCCGGTCTATACTGTTTTTGACATACTTTCAAAGTCACATATAAAATCAAAGGGGATGCCCTTCTTCTAGAACAGTAGTTCTCAACCCATGGTTAAATAACCCTTCACAGACATCACCTGAGACCATTGGAAAACAGACATTTACATTACAATTCATAACAATAGCAAAATTAAAATTAAGACATAGCAACAAAAATAATTTTATGGCTGGGGTCACCACAGCATGAGGAACTGTGCTGAAGGATTGGAGCACCAGGAAGGTTGAGAACCACTCTTTTAGAGGCTCCGCCAAGGTGACCTCTGGCTACTCTATCACTGATGCTTGCCTATAAAAGATGGTTAGGACATTGCTGACTTGGAAGTAGAAAGAAGTGGTCCAAACTAGCCAGAAGCAAGGGTGCAGGCTAGGCCATCCTTGAAGGACTATTTCTGAGGCCAGCTTCTCTGCCTGTCCAGTCTTGCTCACCTGTGTCACAGGCACCACAGCACACAGCACAATATCACCACACACACGGACCTCAGTGCTGCCATTTTCCCACATGTGGCTGAGCCCCAGCCCTCATTTGTAAGAAGGTCAGGAAAGCAGGTAAGAAGGAGCTAGGGACATTGATTTCTTTTGAGGCAAAGCGACAGTCTGGGATGGCAATGGGATGCTGGGGACCAATCATGCCAGGCTGGAAGCCCAATTCTGAAAGCAGGTGCTCTTCCAAACCTATTGTAGGTCCCATGTGGAGAGCTGATAACACCCACCTTTAAAGAATTTTCTATCTAAACACAGCACTGTCAGTGGGTTTAAGGTGCAGGATGAAAGTGTTGCCTCCAGATATATTTTTATATTCTTTTGATGAAATGAGTCCTCAGAGGGGGAAGTCCTGACTGAAGTGGCATGTCACCTTGTCCTTGTGTGAGTTTTTCACCTGGATCCCCAGCACATCTGTTGCCAGCAAGGTGTTGACTGACCAGGAAATCTGTGCCTTTCACATTACAACTGGAGACTGTGCTGTGTGAAAAAGGAGTCTCTGTAATGCCACCTTTCCTGGCTGTCACAGACTGTAGCGGTCTTTGAAGTCAGGGGGACACAGCATTCTGGATCTGAATAAGACTGATTTTAGGGCAGACTTTTTGGACCACACTCATTGGTTTCTGTCTCAAATGAAGTGAATTTTGGCTTCTTCTCAAAGGCTGGCAGAATTAGATATCTATTCTCCAACACACCAGTCTTTAAAATGATAACCCATCAAATTATCAATGACCTAGCTAAACACAAGCAAGTCCCCATGGGTTACAAAGTTCAGCTTGAATCATAGATTTCCGACCTTCTCGGGACATCTAATGAAGTGTCACCACAGTCATTTCAAAGAAGACAAAACCGAGGCAGAATGTGGCTGTGAGCAGGGTGTCCTGGGCATCGGTGAGTACACTCACTACTGAGCCACAGTGTCCTCTGAAAGACTCAGGCCCAGCTTGGTACCTTATTTCTACCTTTAGTGATAAGCAGGCAACAGACAATGCTTTGGGGAGAGAATTAATTTTTCTAACTTCCTCTAACTGCAAGGGAGGGGAAGGGGACCTTGTGACAGCTTCCATTTTCTTTCCTTTTAAATGGTATTGGCTAGACCAGCATGCATCAGGAGATACTTGCAAGGAAACACTGTATTCATTCCTGCTGGGGGTCAAATAGCAAGAGCCAGTTACCCCCAGTTTAGAAGCATCACACTCTGAGCAGAGACCACCAGCACCTCATGCACTGCGCCTGCCCAGAGCAGAGACTGCCGGCACCTCATGCACTGCGCCTGCCCAGAGCAGAGACCGCCAGCACCTCATGCACTGCGCCTGCCCAGAGCAGAGACCACCTGCACAGCATGTGCCATATAAACTGCTGGGGACCCGTGGCTACCTCGGCAAGAGTGATCCATCTTGTTGAACTGAAAGTAGCCGGACTTGCACTGACACAGCGCGACGCCATCCAGGTCGGTGCAGATGGATGTCTCTTTGTCACATTCTGGACTCTTCCGCTTACACAAGCTGCCCGCTGGGATGTGAAAAACAAGGCAGTGAGACCAAACCAAACCTCTTCTTCACACCTTATGACGTATGAGCTTGCTATTTCAATAGGCTCAGGAGAGAGTTTCCCAGAGTCTTCTTGGAGCCACAGTCCTCTCAGAGGCCCTGCACGGTCTCTGCCTCTTGTTCCCTGGTCACCGCCAGTAAATAAATATTCACAAGCATTCCCTATGGAGAAACCAAACTGAGGAAGGAAAGGGCGCTGCCCAACCTACAAATGCAGCCTCAGTGTGGTGTATTCCGTACCTTCAACGTTAAAGGACTGGGTGTAAGGGGGTGCGGGAGCTGGAACAAACCCAGAAAATGTGACCACATTCTTAGGGAGTCGAGAGCTTGGACCCAAACCAACCAGTGCAGTCAGACCAGACTCGAAGGGAAACATGTCCCGGCTCTGTTTGTCCTAGGGGCCCAGGGCCACTCCTGTGGTAAGGCAGTTTGCTTTGTCCTCAGTGTGGTGCCTTTTGGGGGCTTATGACAGTACGAGGTTTGAATGGTAATCTGATTCCCCAGGGTTGGCAGGAAGCTGTCCGTCTGTCTGTCTTCCCACTATGGTATTAGGAAGGTTTATTCAGCACTGGATCTGCAGCACAGAGACCAGTAGGTGAGCATGTGCTGGGGTGTGGGTGGGGGTCCTACTGGCCCTTTCAGTCACCACACCATCTCCAGGAGAAACAGAGGCCGATGAGGAAGGAGCCCAGCTTTAAGGCTGGTTTCCTGTTCATTTGGGAGCTTTATTCACTTCAGGGTGGATAAAGAATTAGTTTATTAGTGTTGAGAAGTATTCACGCCCGGGCACATAGCCCTCTTTGAGGTTTTATATGACAAAGATAATGAAGGGTACATTTTACCACCCAAGTCAGGCAAAGATGCACATGTCAATGGGTGCACAGAGAGAACAGAACTATGAAACCAGTAAGACAGTGGCTAATAACTTATCTACACATGTACAAGGTAAAGTAAGGCAGATGTGTGCTTCTGCTGTGGGGTCAAAAGCAAGTCGAACCCGTGAGGAGAGGGGCAGGGGGATGGGAAGAGTGTGAGCATTTTACAATGAAGAGTGGGCACCAATTTTGTAGGTATTGTCAAAAGCCCCAAGCGCTTCAGAAGGTTCCTGTTAATTCTGCAAAATTAACCCTTGCCCGGGCAAGTTCTGGTGATGGGAGCTGACACCAGGGCTTGATTGGCCCCTGTGTGGGAAGTCCCGAGAACAGAGACTGTCTGCTCCTAGCAGGGCGAGTTAGGGCACAGCTTCGGTTCCCAGTACTGAATTTCCTGCCTTTATCAGTGGAAGCTGATGTGTTAAATCTGGGCTCCATTGTTTATTGTAAAAAAAAAAAAAAAAAAAAAAAAAAATCTGTATTTAAGGGGAAATGTTGAAACGGAAAAATCTCACCATGCAAACTTTGCAAAGCTGGCACCAGGGAGGAACTCAGCCTCTGGGACCTCACATCTGACTTCTTTGAAGGCTTTGCCAGTCGACTAGACTTAGCAGAGAGAAAAGCCTCCAAGCATAAAGAGTGTCCAGGACGTCCTCTGCTGGGCAATGCCGACTCTGATTAGGTATTTTCTAGAAGTCAATGTTAAGTTTTCCTCTTATCCTGTCCACTGATCTAGGCTGCTAGCAAATTTTCATTGCCACGGACAAAGCAGCCAGTTCCTGCCCACCACCAGATTTCTGTTGGAACGGGGAGGGCAGGCCCTGCCCCTCCAATGAGGAGCGGTTTTCTTAGCCTTCTCAAAGTATGTGTCTCATAAATCCATCCAGCAGCAGGATCACGCAGAATCTCACTTAAATCGATCCTTGGGGATGTGAGTCTTCTGCATTCACAATTCCCATGGTCTTTCCTGGGCATAACATCCGTCAAAATAGACAATGAGCACTCAATGAGCCAAGGCTGAGGCAATGAAGGGGGATTTCCAAAGTCTACATCCCGGGGGACCATGAGGACTGGTGTGCTTTGAAAGGAGGGAGGTGGACATTCTCCGAGCTGAGGGGAGAAAGCTCTCCTTGCCAGCAGCAATGTCCACAGCAGCCTAGTGCTGCCAGATGCTGGGCACCCAGAGGTGGGTAACACATGCTGGTCCAGCCTCCTCTCTAGCTCCAGACAAATCACCAAGAGACAGAGCCAGATCCCTTGGCAAGACCTAGAGAAGGTCTGGAGGAAAAACAGATCTGAGTCCTATTTTGGCTACTATGCATGGCTGTCCTTATGCTCAAGGCCCCGAAAGGGAACACAGGGAGGATGGCCTCCTCATGGGGACAAGAGTCTCCCTACAAGCCACATGGGGGCAGTCCAAGCAAGGCAGCTGGGTGAGCAGGCACTGCTGCAACTCCACACACTCTTGCCAACTCGATCTGCAAAGCACAGATGCACAAGCTGGCAATAGAAGAAAGGTACCTTGCTGACCATGCCAAATGTAGTCTAGAAATGGTTTTAGCAAACTGAAGGGTACTTACCTCACTGGGAGGAAAAATGGTACCCTGGAGCCCCTTGGCAAGAGAAACAAAACCATACAACCAGAGAGCCACAAAGTTCCTAGCACCCTAGAACAGGGCATGAACTTTGAAACAAGACACTCCAACTCTGTTATGTTCGGTCCAATTCCGCCACCCCCACCCCCCAGTTACTAAGTAGCCAGCTGCCCAGAGCCTATCTCATGGTGACAGGGTAAGTACCAAGCTCTGCAGTGTAATTGTTCACTGGAGGAAAGCTCTGGACCAGCAGTTACAACATCCTGACCCACTGGGAATGGCCTAGACTAACCAGCAGATATGGCACCAAAACCTAATACCTTCAATTTATGTCTAACATCTGGATGCCAGATGGGGAAACTTAGCCTAAGCTATCTTTCCTTTGCCAGCCCTCATCCAGAGGTACAATGAGCACCAGGAGGGACTAACCTGATGTGCCTAGAGGCGCTTCTCATTCCAGCAAAGTTTTCCTCTCCTAGCTATAAAACTATCCCTGAAAGATGCAAGCATGTCTTCCAGACTTGTCCTGAACCATCTTCCTCATTGGCCTTACCCCAACACAGGGCAAGAGCCTCGGAACCAAACAAGAACCAAGGAAGGGAGAACCCTGTCATTACGGCACTCCTGGGAGCATCCTGCCTTGTGCCCTCTCAGTCATTCTATGGTTTTATGATAGAAAACAAATAAAAGATAGGTAATACTGCAGGCATGTAGCTCTTTGTTTTTTCTTAGTCATCACCATATAAAGGTTGTTGGATCATTGGCAACTTTACAGACTCTATATGTCACTTTCTGTCTCCCCAGGAAACTGGAGTAACAGCTTTTGGTTCCTTCAGCTCCTGTAACATCTTCCTTCTCATATAGAAGAAACAGACGGAGCTGGATGCCAAGGAGCTGATGCTCTAAAGGCCATGTGCAGACAGATGCGTGCATCGAGTGTCATGAAGGGTTGTGCCTATACATTCTAAAGAAAGGCTCTGTGAAGGAGCTTTCCTGGCCCTGAGCCCCGAATATCTCCCACTTCTAAGTCTATGCCAGCCTGCAATGGCAGGTCCCCCCCCCCCCCCCAGAGAACTCCCTTCTTACCTCGAAAGACCCGCCTCTGAGACCCCAAGAGCTGGCAGACTTCAGCAGAGGACCTGCAGGAGTTGACATATTTCTGGATCCTGTCTGCCAGGTCAAACAGCGTCACATTGGAGACCAGGGCAAAGGTGGCTTGCAGTGAGATGACCACTGTACTGGGCTCTCTGTGGGCAAAGTTAGTAAGGCCTTAACTGACTTGAAATGACATGTGGGTCCCAGGCAGCTTGCAAAGTAAATGTCACTGCCATTCTCCATGGAAAGAATAGAAGAGTATAAAGAGTATAGAGACTGTGGCCTTGGGGTACCTGGTGTATTGGCTATAAAACAGAGACTGGCTTTATTTTGATCACCCATTTGGGAACAGCACCCTTTACCCCTCCTCCCTCCTCCCACCCCCCACCCCGCTTCCACAGATCAGTTCATAAGCAAAAGGAATTCTGTTTCTCACCTAAACACACGGGCTGTAGTTCGGATATAGCCAGGCAATGTTGAAAAACACACGTTTAGCTGAAATGAAGAACCAAGCTGTCAGACAAAATCCTTGAGCCCAAGTAACAATTTCCTATTTTCAGGATAAAATAGCTAGTCTCTATAGCCACCAAGTTATCAGCAGGCAGCTTTACCCAAAGCAGTGTGGCCTTTGTATCCTACCCCCCCACTCCCCCACCCCCTCCTAAATATCTTTCTGTTGTTCCCCAGGGCAGATAGCAGGATTAGTAGGGAAATCTCAGCAGGAAATGTTCAGCACAGCATCCTCAAAAACAAAACATCTTCAAAGGAGAAGATGCCTTCTAAGACCCAGGGGTTTCAAGAACAAAAACCCAGGCAACTGTTTATTTGGACTCTGCATAGGGGACAAGCGAGCTGAAAAAGCTCAGCTCCTCTCAGCTCCCCAGGTCTGAGGACACACTCCTGCAGGCTCCTCATAATCTACAATGAGTTGACCTGACTCAAAGGTCTTCCTCAAAAAGACTCTGTGGGAAATTACAT
>NW_022196894.1:31387666-31436025 GCF_008632895.1 Mastomys coucha | reverse complement strand
GGGAACAAATTAGAGCTATGTGCCTCATGTTTGCCTTGTGCCCACAGAGAGCAGGAAGCCTCAGAGTAACACAAAGTGTTGTGTCTGCCTCCTTAACAGCGAAGCTGGAGAAGCCCTTCCATGGAGCGGAGGGCCTCAGTATCTCATCCCAGGTAGATCCACCTGCCTTCAGAGCCCTCTGACTTGGGAAGATGGAGTCAGGTGTGGAATGTTGCCAAACGATTTCTGGGTTTGAGCATCACATTACTTCGTATATATGTATTCTATAGCAATGATTTAATATTATTATTATTATTATTATTATTATTATTATTGCCTTATTAATCTTTTATCTAGATAGGAACAGAATGCCATTTTAAGAAAGCCCATGCTAATGCTTTCTCTGATGGCCATTTAGTTCTTCACTTCTAGTTGGGGTCAGGCATGTCATGGCCTAGTGTATCAAATGATGATACCTGGCCCAACAAAGAAACAATCAAACCAACCAAGCTAGGCAAATTGCTTAGCCCAGTGTAACATGAAGGACTACACTTTTGCACAGGGCTCTAATGCCCTATAGTACGTTACAAGAAAATATCCACCTACAGAATAACCAGGAGGCAGAAAGTTATCTACCTGCAGACTAAGCAGGAGGAACAACGAATCTACTTTTGGCTAGAGACGCCATGCCTCTGCCAGTTCAAGGCAGTTTCTAAGCTATTGTTCAGAGTGTCCTGCTTAACAAGAAGAATTTGGTTGAGCTTGGAGTCCTGGGTCATGCCAGAGTTTTTGGCATAGCCCCTGTCACTAGCCATGTGATCACACCATAATAGAGGGAACTCTGGGTAATATGGCATCATCTTAGCCTCTAGAGGGTCTAGGGACTGAAGTCAGTCATATGGGCAGTCAGCCATGTCTATAAGGCAGCGTCTAAAGAAATGCTTCAGACCTCAAGGCTCAGGTAAGCATTATGGCTGGCAGGACTCCATATGGTTAGTTACAAACTGTTGCCAAGAGGTACCACACGGACACAGCAACTAGAAGCTCTGCCTTGGGGACCCCAGACTCTGGCTCATGCATCTCTTCCCTTGGCTAATTTTAACTTAAAGCCTGTCCGTGCACTGGACCGTATCTGCGAAGATAATGGCCTCCAATAAGTTCTGTGGGTCCTCCTAGTAAATTATTGAAATGTAGAGTACTCCCAGAAACCTTCAGACTTGCAGTTAGTGTAACGGAGGTGACCTAGCACACAGCTTTCAACGCTGCTTCTGCTTTGTGTGGACTCAGACAAGTCCATCAGCTTCCAGAGCCTCCCAGCTTTCCATCTGCAAATGTGTCACCAACCCTCTTACAGGACTGAGCACCCACCCGGCATAGTCCCCGTCACAGATGAAATGCTCAGTAGACATGCTGATGGAATTAAAATACAAATAAAATCCATAGTCCTCTGAGAACACTTAATCCCTGGCTAATAAATGAACTCTAATTCAATGTAATGGCAAATCTAATTTAATTTCATCTCTAATTTAGTGTAATGGCAAATTTCAGTTCCCAACCACCAAATCTTTGATTTGGGCAGCAGTGGAGAACAAAAAATGTATTGCCTGTGTTTCGTTTCCATTTCTCTTCCTCTGTTCTCCCTTCCTACTATAAAAGCAAAGAGGGGACTGACAGCATCCAAGGCCTCTCCATAATTTACATTGTGAGCTCACAAGCCCAGTTCCAAGCCTAATTAGAATCAGGATCAGGCTGCTGGCATTCTCTGAGGAGAGAGTGGCCTTTCTCCAAGCTCTGAGAACACAAGGAGGTCACATCAGGTATCACCAGCAGATGGGACACTATGCTTTTCTCTTCACCCGAAGCTCACACGGTTGCAGGCATTGCTATGCCTGTTGACTCTGTGTTTGCACAAGAAAACGAAACAGCCTGGCAGCCAGGGACCGAGCACGAAGATGTGCCTGAAGCAGCACCCTTCAGATCCTGACACCTTTCTTAGATTTCCAAGACTTTTTTTTTTTTTTTTTTTTTTTTTTTTTTTTTTTTTTTTAATTTCACCTTGAACTGTCCCCGTGACTACAGAAGCAAGTCTGGGAGATACAGAAGACCCCAAGTAGTATGCACTTCCTGAATGAGATCTGGTCTAGAAAACGAAGGAATAGAATGTAGAGCGTTGTCGGGCTACTTACTGTTTGAGCCATCTCGTTTTCAAGCTCATGAGTGTTGGAATGGTTTTCTGCAGTAGTATTGAGAAAAGTCTTCCTCAACTTAAACTCGGTCACAAAGGTTCTAACTGAAGAGGAAAACATTGCCCATTAAGCCACACAGCAGAGACCAACGCAAGGCTACGCATCTGTAAATGTCTGGGACGGCCCGCTTTATTCCCCCATGGGACAGTCTGGGTGTGTCTCCTTGAGGGCAAATATACTCCGTCCTCATCTAGTTGACCAAGGAGTGACAAACATTTGTGGTAGGTTTAGACTTCAAGGTGCTAAAATTCTATCATTATCATCAGCCACATAAAGAAAACAACCCATGTTAGAAACACTGCTGGGTTCAGAAAGAGGGACGCCTCCTTAATATTAAGGCCTATTTAGCTCGTAAAATAAAATACTTGGTAACACCCATTTCTGAAGATTGGGCCTGAGGTTCCAGAATGAGCAGACAATCAAAAATTAACAGTCTGCTTTTTTAGAACTGGCTTTTATTACTCATTATATTAAATTATATTTATCAATTATTATTTATCATTAAATAAATTTATCATATTAAATTATATCTTGCCAGGGCAGTGGAGGCACACGCCTCAGCACTTGGGAGGCAGAGACAGGTGGATTTCTGAGTTCGAGGCCAGCCTGGTCTACAGAGTGAGTTCCAGGACAGCCAGGGCTACACAGAGAAACCCTGTCTCGAAAACAACAACAACAACAACAAAAATATATCTTATCGTTATATTAAATTCATATCTTTCCCTCTATACAGAAGAAAAATAACCTGAGACACAGGGGCTGAGGCCCTTCCAACACAGAAAGCAAGCTTGCATTCTGAATTAAGAGGAAGGCTGGCAAGCGAGCCAGGGAAAACAGCTAACATTTTAGGGTTAACTGACTAAAGCCTGTAGTTCTTATTTAACATCCTTCTGCCTGTTCCACAGTTCAGTGAAGCCAGCTGCTTAGCTCTTTCTGAACAGCAGGCAGCTCTTTGAAAACACTCTGGGCCAAGGGAAAGCCTTTCCGCACTCGCTAATTTGCATGCCCCTCTGATGTTTATGAACAATGAAGCCAAATGACTTGAAGAGAGAAAGAGAAAGTCGTTAGCGCCCCTGAACTGCTTTCCTCCCATCTGTGCTACCTGTGAGGGGCGGGGGCACTCTGCACACATGCTTTCAGGACAGTCGCCTGACCTGCTCGGCTTCACTCCTCACATGCCCAGGTTCAAATCCAGACTCTCCCTTCATCTCCCTTCACACAGGATAAGGGTAAGGCTCACAGGAGTTTTCTGCCCGTGCCTTCTGTTTTTAGCGTGAGTGATATCATCTGTCCTTTCCCAAGCCCTGTCTTCTTTTCTGGAAGGGATTTGCCCAAGGCATTTATACCTCTGTGGAGATGAGGGTCTGCTTGGCTTAAGTTCCTGCTTATTGTAAAAACAGGGCCTTTCAGCCTATGCTTTGTCCTGGGCTACTCAATTTTACAAGCATCATTTTGACTCTATTTCAGGCTGTGGATAAAGACACTCCCTCCTGTCCAGCATGGGGCACAGACTGCTAAATATCTTGTTGCAAAACTGTATCAATTAGATTGGATCTGTCTGAGTATCGGGGCTTACTAAAACTCTTATTGGAAAGGGAGGCCCTAAGAGCTTATGGAACACACCAAGGAAGGGTACAACAGCCGCTCCTGCACCCCATAAAGAGGAGGGCACCTGGCACTCCTATGGCAATGGTCCCAGCAATCTGGCATCCAACCACCCAGAATGCACAGGGACTGCATGACTATAGGGCTTCAGCTCGGCTCAGTCTCCACTTTTGACGTGGCATTCTCTGTCCCTCTGTACATCTGGTCCCGGTTCTGTGTAAGATCTCACCCCTGTGGCCTACATGGGTCTTTGTTTCACCTCACAGTCCTGTGCCTCTATAGCTCCTCTCGAATATATAGCTCCAGCTCAAGCCTGCATCCCCCAGCAGCTTGGTGTACTCCCCAGCAACTCTCCAACTGGTTCCTGATCTAATCACTAAAGCCACTGATTCTCTTCTCATCTGCATCAGCTCTCTGACACTCCTAAGGCCCCTTTAAACTTCTTGAACTTTGCTGTGGCTTCTTTAACCCTTTTGTAGCTATTCTGTCACACACACACACACACACACACACACACACACACCTACCTTTACTGTGATGTGTAACATGTGATCTGAGCCAATATCAGTAATTAAATTTGGAATAAACCTATGCTTGCCAATGGCCAGCTGTCAAGGGAGATCAGAATAATTTGGCAAATTATAGCAAATGAAATTGAAGTAGCTTGTGAACTTATTGTTACTCAATAAATTCTGACATTGTGGACAGACACAGATGTGTCCCTGTTTTTAATATAGTTGGTGTATTCAAGACAGCCTCTGTGTCTGCAGTTACGCCGCCCAGCTTTAAAATGGCTATTTTAAAAAACGTACATTTATTTACTTTTGTGCCTGCCTGTGTGCGTTTGCGTGTGTGTTCATGGTCCAAAGCACCCATGTGAAATTCAGAGAACAGCTTATGGGAACTGGTTTTCTCTTTCTACCTCATGCATCCTAGGAATCGAGTTCAGCTGGTCGGATTCAGCAGCAAGCACCTTTATGTGCTGAACCACTTTACTGGCCTAATGCATAGATTTTTATCTCAAACTTAACTGCCGATTTCACTATTGACCTATAACAACTGCTTGTTTTCGTAGCATCCAGTCTGGTGAACGCTGCCTTCCATCTGGACAGCTCTTCACACTCAGCGCTTGCTCAAACAGATTATTTTATTCGACATTCCCCAAACCTTGAGTGAGCAGTGGAGCATGCTGCAATCTGACTTAACAGATGGGGACACTGAGGCTCTGACTATTCTGTGCAAGTGGTGGCTGGGAGCCTAAAGCCAGGCATTTGAAACTGTGGGCTTCAAAACACACACAACAATAACGAATCTTCCGATCTCCTTCATTCTTCAACTGCACATGCTCAGCTAGTTCCCTATAGGGTGTGGCTACACAGACCAGGTTACCCAGATGCATTAGAATAAGAGGCATTCTTGATTTTTGACTCATGTCTACATATGTAGATTTTCCTTTTTAGAAAACAATGCTCAATTTTTATATTTCAGACAATTTTCAAAACTCGTATTTTAGTAGAGTGCCAGCCTTAAGAAGCCCCTTCTGTGCGTGGGTGTTAGGGGTTCATGCAGATAACACTTGCAGCTAACACAGACATAGGGTCTCCCCAAAATATGAGCACTTGTGCATAAGGCCTCACACTGGGCAACTGTAGCTGATCCAAAGGCCGATTGTTTTGCATGATAGTTTCAGCTTTGAAACTGAATTTCTCATTCTAACCTCTCTAGCAAGCAAGGTGTTAAACTCAGCAAGCCAACAAGGGTCACGCCCCATGTGTAAGAACGCTCTTCCAATAATTAATACACTGTTGTACAACAGAAAGTGGTGGGCTGGAAACCAGGCCTCTCATCAGCTGTGAGCCACACTTGGCCACTGAGCATCTCAGAGCCTTAGTCTTTGCTGCATTTGTTGACCTGCTTTTTAACCTGTAGGATGAAGAGTGAACAGAAAACCAAGGAACTTTGTGGAACTGTCAAATGAGAAACAAACATGACCCATATTGTGGCCATGATTCCAGAGGTGGTTGTGTCAAAATGTACCCGTCTGTGGCTAACAACTCGAGGACCACTTTCAAAAACAAGAAGAATGTATGAACACAGAAGGCAATCAGAATTTTACTCTTTTCTTACTCTAAAATATAAATATAAATAAATAAAAAACCACTCTGAAATTCTAAGTAAATAAATAATGTTTAAAACCCCCATGTAGTTGGAATATCCTTTAGATTTTTTTTAAGTGAAGGGTAAAATGGTTGAGCAAATAATGTTATGCACAAATGGGCACATTACCCAGGCATTAAGACATTTGTCCTTTTTTTTTTTTAGTAGCATAGGTATATACTTAGAGATACTTTTGAATTTAATATATAAAAATATAATGTACATCAACAAAGGGTGAAGAAAAGTATTGCAAGTGTTGGAATAATAGGCAATGTGCTTTACTTCTATATTCCTGAGTTTTTTAGTTTGGGAAAAAAAAATGTTTGATTAGGAAGGGAACAGTCAGTTCCAGGGCAGACTTAACTCTCTTACCCAGATTGCATACTCCTTTCTCCAACTGATACCCGACTGGGCATCTGCAGGTGAAAGATCCCTGAGTATTGTTGCACGTGGCTAAGGGAGGACACGGGCTGGAGAGACACTCGTCCACATCTGCAGGGGGGACAAACAAGAGCAAGCTGATGGGGTGGCAGACAGAGTCACCATCCAGTAAATACTACATACAAAGACCCACGTGGCATCGTGTAGCGTGTGCTTCAAAAGAAGAGCGGAAAGTCACCCTTGTCCTCAAGGGAATGGCTGTCAGCCAGGGCAGTGGCAACCATATGAAGAACTAACTATATCACAAGGCGTGATGTGGATGTACAGCGATAAACATAGATCTAGTTGGTTGTTATTGTTGTTGCGTTGAGATAGGGCCTCATCCTTTAATCCTTGGCTGGCCTAGAACTCACTCTGTAGATCAGAGTGGCCTTGAACTCACAGAGATCCTACTATCTTTGTTTCATGGGATTAAGGACATACCCAGCAGAAACAGATTTTGATGCAGGGAAGAATTAAAGGCTGTTTTAAATTATATTTAAATAATAAATAAGACTAAAGAGACTGACAAGTAGATCTTTGGGAAGAAAGTATGATTCTGAGCTGAGGAACCAGCAGAGTAAATGCCCAGGGCAGGAGAGTGTAGGTATCTTTAGGGGCCATCTCTAGATGGTCCAGTATTGCAGAAGTGTAGAGACTATATAGAACAGAACCAGGCCAATAGCTTGTGTGTATCATGCTGTGGTCCTTCATATTATCATATAGACAACACACAAGCATCCTAACACTCAAGCAAGAAGACCATTAAACTAAAATTCTTACCTTTATACACTCTAGAACAGAAAGGCTCTTTTAAAACAATTGTTTTTAATTATGTATACATATGTACACACATGAGTGCAGGTGCCTGCAGAGGCCAGAGGTGTCCAATTGCACTGGAGGTACAATTATAAGCAGTAATGAAGCGCCCGATATGGGTTAGAGTACCCAGACTTAAGTTCTCTGCAAGCACAGTGCATGCTGTCAACCCTGGAAAAAGGATCTTACTGCATAGCCCAATAGCCCAAATAACATTACAGTAAACGATCCTGCCTCTTACCCACACTGCAGTTGTCCCCTTGCCAGGCAGGTGGGCACATACATCGATACCCACGACCGGTGAGGTCCACAAGGCATTCACCATCATGAAGACAAGGGTTCACGGTACAGCTGTTGACTAAACACGTGGAAGGAATAACACAGGCAATGTCAAAGCGGCTCTGGCAAACCCCTCATTCTCAAAGCTAAGGCTTGGCTCTAGGTTATGTTTGTTTGCTTGCCCTGAAAACATTCGCACCCACTAAGACAGAGCAGGGTCCCCAGAGGTGCGAAGACAGAGGTGATGGTACTGGGCACAGTTGCAGTTTGTGTTCATGTTCAGGTGCTAGATAATTGCATACCTGAATGTAAACACAAATTCTAAATGCTTCTTGCTGGGCCACTTGGTACAGGACCGATAATTATATGCTTTGGTGATACTTAGAGAATTCTACTGGACTCAGTAAATGCCAGCTTAAAAAATGTTCTAAAGTGGAAAGGATCCCCGATCAGTTTATCCTGTCTGCTCCAAGATTCACTCTGTGTGCACAGATGCACACATATGCATGGCTCCTTTTTTCTCTTGGACTTTGTCAAAACTCTAGAAACCTCTATCTGAAAAATCTTGAAACATGGACATTTATTTGTAGTTGCTATGCTTTTTGTTGTTTTTGATTTATCTTGAGATGGTCTCATGTAGCCTAGGCTGGCCCCAAATTAACTACATAGCTCAGGATGGCCTTGAGCCCCTGATCCACTTAACTCTACCTCCCAAGTGCTGGGATTATATACATGCTCCACCGTATTCAGCTTCTGAATGTCTTGAAATTTAATCAGGCCTCCATAGATTGCCCACCACCTAGAAAAGTATCAGCTAAACACTGGGATGCCCTTCTTAAGTAGTCCACTGTGGTCTCAGACTCCCAGATGACAGTGAACTTCTTCTGTCTCCACCTCCCAAGTGCTAGATTACAGGTGTCCCATGCCCCACTCTTTCTATATACAAAAATAGGCTCCATCTGAATTCATGAGGGCCTTTATGGTTAAACATTAATGTCACCTTGGAGTCTTCCATTCATTTTCTGCCCCATGATGCCCACACTCTGTTTTACTCTATATAGTTGGAAGGGTCACACTCCGGTTATGAAATATTTGTTTCATAACGGGTTTTGAAAAGCTGAAAACCACATTATCACTTGCAGGGAGGAAATCACTGGGGAAGAAAACAGAAGTCAGGTCCCTCAAAAATAGCCTGAAACAAGAGGGTTGCTCTAGACATGGCAGTCTTATTCTTCACAGCTATTGTTGAGATTTATTTTTATTTTATTTTTTTTTTTGAGACAGGCTTTCTCTGTGTAGCCCTGGCTGTCCTGGAACTCACTCTGTAGACCAGGATCATTTTGAAATTATATGTATGTGGGGGGGTAGGCATCAGGGCCACACTGTTTATGGAGGGTAGGAGAAGGTGCTACATCCCTAGAGTTGGAGTTACAAGTGGTTGTGAGTTTCTCCATGTGGGTGCTGGGAACCAAACTCAGGATCACTTCAAGAACAGGATATCCTCGAAACAGACAGCTGAGTTGTCTCTCCAGCCACCATACTTTAAATGTTACCTAGCACTACCTATAGGAGCAGAGCACCAACATGACTAAATACTGTGCCCTTAGGGAATTCTATAGTTTGCAGAACACGCTATAAACACCTCCAGCAACTGTTTGAAAGCTAGCACTCACTTTAAAGGAGCCCGCTGAACCTGGGACTGGACCTATTGGCCAGGAGAAATGAAGATTTTTTTTTTCTGGAGAAGCAATTATCTTCTACTTCTCAGACACATTCGGGTCACTGAGAAGGGGGCGCTGTGGCCTAGCAGTGGGGATAGCTTATGAGCCTGCACTCCAGGTTCATCCTCATGAACTGAAATTCATTCTACAAACTGAGCTCTCTGATGTGGCCGCCACACACCATGTCCCTCAATTCCCTGTAATGTAAGATGTGATCTGTCTCTCCTTCGACAGCACTTCCCTTTCCTAAGTCTGGATCAACTACAAGTTTCCTGGGAACCCCATGTCCCACTGTCCTGCCTCTGCCTTTCTTTGCCCCTGGTTGCCTTTTCTTCCCTGACACCAGCACCTTCAACAAATAATCTTACTATGTACAAGGCAAAGAAACTCTGGTCAAGTCATCACTAGGAAGAGGTCAGAAGAACACCCTTTTGTTTGTATGCCCTCAGGTTAGGAATTAGCAATAGAATCAGGGAGACAAAGAACTCTGGGCCCTTGATGGAGAGAAGCCTTTGACCTGGAAGGCCTTCTTAAGTAGTCCCTTGAGGAAACCTTGAGGGCTTTCCCTGAGCTGACTGACTGGGAAGCTCTGGGTTCTCTTTGGAGAGCAGGCATTCAACTCCCCTCTAACTCTACCAAACCACCTTTTTCTTCTGTAGTGCCTAAGAACCTGTGGGAGACTCTGAGTGTGCTAGGCAAGTGTTCTGCCGACAGCTTAGTGCCATGAAAGCTGCTCTTTCAGCTTCTCCACCGTCCAAAGCCACATCTGTGCCTCGCATTGACCTTAGATGAGTTAAAGGCACACTTAAAACCCTTGGACAATGACAGGACATGACAGGCTACAGTTATATCTCCTATGCATGTCACACAGGGCCAAAGTGTCTCCTCTCCTCATTTTTCAGAAAGAATCACGTAACTTGGGGGGGGGGGGGATATCAGGAGGAAATTAGGTCCACACTGCCCGGATTTCATGCTTTGTACTTTCAGTGGGAGTCATTCTGGGTCATAAAACAAACCCAGATACTAGCCACATCTACACACTCACATAAACCACAAGCCCCTTGCAGCTCTAATGTTGGACAGGGCCTAGTGGTCAATGTATTTGCAAGATGCACTTTACCTGGGGTTAGAGGCAACAGTGTTGTTGGTGACTGTGGGGTGCTCTGAGCAGCAAAGGTGGTATATCTGGAAGTCAACATTTCAGCTGTAGAAACATCTGTGGTTTGAGGTGAAGATGGTGTAAGAAAATGTGATGGGCTGGACTCCTCTGCATGGCTAAGCTCTGTGGTCATTTCTTCTGCTGGTGTGGTTGAAGTGGTCAGAGGAATTGACGGAGTGGTAGGCTCCAGGTGCTCCCGGTTCCCTTCTGTGGTGATGGCCCCCTCAGTTGAGATTCGTGGCACTAGAATTTCAGGATTGGTTGGGAAGTGTGGTTTCTCTGGGGTAGTGTGTACAACTACAGCATCTGGGGTCAAAGGTTCTACGTGTGACAGGGGGCTGGGACTGGTCACAGGAGAGTTAGTAGTCTGGGGCACGGCAGATGTCAAAGCTGGAGATATCTGGCTTGAGCTGGTGCTTGTGGCTGAAAGGGCTGGCTCCGTGGACAACCCTATTAAGGCTGGGGACCAAGGGGTCCCTGGAGGAAGGCTCACTGTTACTGCTTTGGTAGAGTCTGTAGGCAGAGACACCAAGCTTGGTGACTTAGCTTCTGTGATGGGTTTCTCTTGCTGTGGGGTGCTCTGGTTCTTGGGGTCTGCTGTTTGGTTGCTGGGGACCAATGCAATGGCTGATATCTCCGTGGACATTTGGACGGAAGTCACACGTGTCTCCCTTGCCCTGTGAGGGACTAGGGTAGACGATGGATGTGGGAAGGTTTGTGAGACAGAATATGGGGCAAGAGTCGACCCCATTAAGAAGACAGGTGAAGGAGACAGTGAGGATGTGGTTGTCTCAGAGGTAGACTTTAGCTGCTGTACAGGAGCCCTGGTTGATGGTAAGGCTGATGAGAAGGGCTGGGGTTGTGACGGTGAGGGTGGAATGGAGGACGCCCCTGAATCAGATGAGTCCTCAACAGGTCTGGTGTCAAGAACCAAGGTGTTTGGCATATTAACAGTGGACGTGTAGGTTGGAAGGTTGGACGTATGCAGAACCGGCGACTCGGTGGAAGACTGGGCAGGCTCAGCAGGCTCGGCAGGCTCGGCGTTGTCGTTGTGGGAGGACGCGCTACTTTGCTTCGGCTGAGCCTGAGAGGGAGAGTTTGAGATCTTAATGGAAGAGGTTGAGCTCTCGCCGGTCTCTGAGTAGGAAGTGTTATCTGTAACAGACAGTAGCGTCCGTTCTCCTTTGGTGAAAGAAGACGGAACATAGGCGTGGTCTTTGTGCTCGCCGGAAGTCCTTTGTCCAGAGTCTGAGCCATGCTCTTGAGTGTGGCTAAGTCCAGTAACTATAAACAGAAAAGACAAGGTTGGGTCACATAAATGAGGAATCTTCGAAACAGCGCTGGAAAACACACTTTGTGTCTTATCCGTGAACTTAAGAGGAGGAGTCTTTCTCTGAGAGGCGATTTCTCGTGGCCAGCACTCCACTCCGGGTGAGCATGACAGAAGAAGGCTAATATAGTCAGGGTCACTCAGAGTAGATCCTCCCTCCCCCTGTGAGGAGCAGTGATCCTAACAGAAGTGAGAGTAACAGAAAAGTGGGGACTAGGGGCCTAAAAATAGGAAATGTTTCCAAAGTCCTCCCTCATGCCCCTTTCTAATAAAAACAAATTGCCGCTGAAAAGCTCCCCAGATCCCAGATAGTAATTGCCATTATCAAATGGAAAAAGAAGTCCGTTCCCAACTTTCCACTCTGTATAATGAGGTATTTCTTCCCGGGAGATGGCGTTCACCACAGTTACTGCTCCCCTTTATTTTAAAAAACCCCTCAGGCAAATGTCATCCCTTATACCTCCAGCAAGCATGAGGTGGGGGTGGGGTGGGGGTAGGAGCACCCAGAAAGTTCTTTTCCTAATAGGCAGTAAGCTATTTTCTGAGTTGCCAGTCAACTTAACATCCCAAGACTGCGGGTCAGTCTACAGACAGCTGAGGAAGGTAGTTGTGGGAAGACACACCTCCGAGAGTTGGTGCCCCGGATAGTAGGCCAGCATGCTCCGTCACGTTCCCGCGTGGGGTGGGGTGCACAGGGCCGGTCGCTATGCTCGAGAGGTCAAGAGACCGCAGCGTGCGTTCCCCGCTCCGGGTGAACATTGCAGATGTGTGAGGTGCACGCGCCCCCGAAGTGCTGTCTGCCAGATCTGAGCTGTCACTCAGCACTGCACCATCTTCTGGAGCTGCAGGAAAGACAGCGCAGGTAAATGCAGGGACGGGACTTTTAGCCTCACTGTTCGAGCCCTAAGGCTTCCCTGAGGCTCTTTATCAGTGGCCTTTATCAGAAATACCTCTGGTCTGGTGTCCTGAATTCACAGCTAAGGATGTTACTCCAGCCAAAGGACCCAGAATACTAGATTTCTGCTGGGTGATAAAAGATAACAATCGGAGTTGTAGCTGTGAAGTTGGTGGCAAGTTAAAGGCCGGGCCTGTGGAGCTGTCAGTCACCACCGTGGATACTTATGGGCAGTGGTAGTGCACTCAGGAGGCAGAGGCAGGTGGATTTTTGAGTTAGAGGCCAGCCTGGTCTACAGAGTGAGTTCCAGGACAGCCAGGGCTACACAGAGAAACCCTGTCTCGAAAAACCAAAAAAAAAAAAAAAAAAAAAAAAAAAAGACAAACAAATGGACAACAACAACAAAAAAGGCCTGGAGGTTAAGGTTGGTGTTCTTTTATTTTATATTTTTGTAGTATGCGCATGTGTGTGTATGTGTGTGTGTGTGTATGTGTGTGTGTATGTATGTGTATGTGTGTGTGTATGTGTGTACATGTGTGTGTGTATGTATATGTGTATGTGTATATGTATGTATGTGTATGTGTGCATGTGCACATGCCACAGCAGGAGTGGGAAGCCTGGAGGATGATTTGGTGGGGTCTTGCCCTCCTTCCATCACTGGGGTTCTGGAGAATCAAGCTCAGATCATTAGGCCTGCTGGCAAGCATCTTTACCCACTGAGCCATCTTGCCAGCCCTGTTTTTATTTTGAATGCACTTGTCCTATTTTGTTGGACTAGGGAAGGCAGCATCTGAATAAATGCCCTCTCTCTCTTTTGAAGGGTATAGGTTGTATGCTTATATTATTAGACTGCTGAGTAAATCCTTCTCAGAAATAATGAGCATCAAGTCCAAACTTGATCTGTGCGCATACACATAAATACAATAAATATTTTTAAAAATAGCCTTTATTTAATTATCTTAATTTTATGTCTTTAATTTTTTGCTGTGTATGAGTGTTTTTTGCCTACATGTATATATATGTGTGTCACGTGTGTGCCTGATGCCTGCAGAGGCTAGAAGAGGGCATTGGATTCCCTGGAACTGTAGTTACAGGCAGTTGTGAGCCACTATATGGGTGATGGAAAGGAACCCAGGTCTTATACAAGAGTCACAAGTACCCTTAGTCACTGAGCCATCTCTCTAGACCCTTTATTTTTAAATGATATGTACCTGAATGTGGATTTGAAAACATGAGTGCAGTACCCACAGTGGTCAGAGAGGGCAGGAGATTCCCCGGACATACAGCTGGTTGTGAACTGTTGGATTGGAGTGATGGAAAACCTCTGCAAGAGTGGTTTGCATTCAAAGGCTGAGTGCCATCTCTGTAGCCTGGTTAACCATCCCTAAAAATCACTATTAGTGTTAGTGGGTGTTTCTCCACTCTCTATCCGGGCACAGAAGAGAACCTTCAACCAGAAATGAGCATGCGGACAGGACATCAGTGACCCAGAGTAACAGTAAGCCACGAAGGTGACTTAAGGCATGCTGAAGGACTTGGGAGACACTTGGGTGACAAGCCACCCAGTATTTAAGAGTTGGCAAGAGGCCCAACTCTTACATTTGTGGACCACAAGATTGGAACTCTGTGGGCAAAGAGGAAAGGATATTGACTGAGAGATCATGTATGCTCTGCAAGCGAAATTATGGCAGGCAAACAATCACCCAGGGCTAGGGGCTGACAGAAGCATCAGAGCCAGAGGCAGCTGAGTTTGAACCTAGCAGGGGGGCAGACTGAGAACTAGCTAAGGCAGGTGTTGTAATTAGTCAGCTCTGGCTGATTCAAAGAGAGAAAGCATTACATGAATCCATAGTGAGGTCACTTCAGGAACCAGACTGCTCCTTATCTAGTTTTTTAAAAAAGGATTTAAAAATTATGCATATGTATAAAGGTATTTATGTGCATATGGGTGCAGTTGCCCAGGGAGGACAGAAGAGGGCATCAGATAGATATTCCAGAGTTGGGAGCTGCCTGATGTGTGTGCTACAGAACCAAATTCAGGTCCTCTATAAAAGCAGCAAGTGTTCTTAACTGCTGAGCCATCCCCCACCCTACCCCCTACAGCTCCATCAAGCTTTTTAATCACCCAAAGGTCTGATCTCAATAAAACCATGTTCTCCACATGAACCAACTGAGCATTACCTGCAGAGAAAAGTGTCCTGAAAATGTAAAACTACGGAACCAAAGTCTGTGCTGAGGGCACAGCACAGCATCAGCATGCTTGTTGCTTAGTGTGCACCAGGACTCGAATTCAATCCTCATTGCTCAGGGTGGGGTGGAGGAGAAACCTAGGGTCTCAGGTTGAAAAGGTAAAACTCCTGGGCTGCATTGTGGTGAGAGTGGAAAACGATATTTCCCAGGCCAAATAAATAAATAAGTAAATAAATAAATAAATAAATAAATAAATAAAAGACTATGAACATCTTCTCCCTGCAGGTTTGCTCTTTAATCTTTTCTGTCTTTTTTTAAGACAGGTCTCACTATGTAGCCCTGGCTGAGCCATTGCTATGTAGACCAGGCTGGCCTTGAACTCAGAGATCCACCAGCTTCTGCCTCCTGAATGCTAGATTTAAAAGGCTCTCGACAGACACCACACCAAGCTCACGCATGCGGTTGACCCTTTTACAATCAGATGCCTTTGTTTATTGCAGGTATAATAATAAGCAGTGGCCTCCTCAGTGGCGGGGAGGTCAGAATTTATATGTGTTAGAAATGTAATGGCAAGCAGGTTCACTTTAACCAGCACCTACGTCATGATGAGAAAACTAATGGGAATTATTTTCAAAAACTGCATATTAAGCATATTAAGATAGCCCCCAAAAACCAAAACCAAAACAAACAACAACAAAAATGTTCTAAAAGGTTCACATTAGACTTCACCAAGATTAAAAACTTTCGTGCTCCAAAAATACCATCAAAAAGCAAAACTGATGATGGGCTACAGAGATGACTCAGTGGTTAAGAGCACTAGCTGTTCTTCCAGAGGACCTGGGTTCAACTCCGGGAATCCACATGGCAGCTCACAGCTGTCTGAAACTCCAGTCCCAAGGGATCTGATACCCTCACACAGAAACACATGCAGGTGAAGCACCAATAAGCATAAAATAAAAATAAATAAATTTTTAAAAAGTAAAACCAACAAAGTACAGAACGGAGAAAGTGTATTAAATTATATATACCAGAAGGGACTAGTGTCCAGAATATTAAAAACAAAAACAGAAAACTACCTTATACTCAATGAGAAAAATGGAAGTTTAACTTTAAAATAGTCAAAATATTCAAATGGATATCTTCAAAGAAGTCACACACATCGGCAATTACTACATGAATAGATGTTCATTATCACTAGTATAATGAACTGAGAAATACAGATTTGTATCACTCTCTATATGTGCACACACATATGCACACACACACACACACACACATACACACACTTTGGAAAATAGTTTGGCAGTTTCTCAAAAACTTAAAAATGATACTACTATGTAACTTGGCAATTCCAAGACAGCATGCATCTACATAAAATGTGTCCCTGAACAATCACAGGGACACTGTAAATAACAATGCACCCTGATGTAGTACTACTCAGAAGTACAGACACATGCTTGATGAATGGAGGCCATGTGAATCAAGGCCATATATGATATGATTGCTTCTACAGGAAAGATCAGAAGTTCTGTCGTTAGAAGGTATTGGGTTTGAGGCGGGCTGTACTATGTACTATGGGGGGCGTGGACACAGAAGTCCCTGAGTTCTATCTGATAGAAGAGGAGGTGGTACCAGGATCTCCTTAGATGTGGGCCTGGGGAGGTAGCTCAATCAGCAAAGCTCTTACTGTACAGACACAAGGAGCTGAGTTTGGTCCTTAGCGCTCACATCAGAAGCAGAGCACGGCAGCACGCTCCTATAAGCCTCACGCTAGGGACAAGCAGACATCCTTACTTACTGAGTCCCAGGTCTCATCTCCAAAGTAAAGTAGACAGCTTCTGAGGAGCAAGACAGGAGGTTGACCACTGGCCTCCATTTGCAACTCGTCTCTATTTGCACGCACGCATACACACACACACACACACACACAGAGTAGAAAAAGAGTTGAGATGTACCAGACCAAAAAAAAAAAAAAAAAGATGGAGCACTTTTGTATTAATGAGCTAAAAGAATGGCCTGGGAACAGTAAAGTTCCTTTCCTAAAGCATGCTTTGGTATTGAAGGATCCAACACACCCTAAGTTCTGGTGCTCTACTTCCACGCACTAAGAACTCACTTGAATGCTCTCCCCTCTCTCCGAAAGGTGCTGAGGAATCCACGCTTTCGGAAGAAGATGTAGATGAAGAAGATGAAGACTCTGCGTAACTCCTCCCACCCATCCGCGAGTCATCACCTCCAGGCTGTTGCGCAGCTTCTGAGGACTGAGTGCTCCCAGCTCCTGGATGCGAAGCTGAGCTTTCTGCCGTATCTGTAGATGTTTTATTCTTGGCGGGGAACCATCGTCCTGTGCTCGCTCCACCACCAAGGGAGGGGACTGATCTAAACACAGTCTCAGTCAGAGGCATGGCACTGCCATTTCCTGCTTCTGAGCTGTTGGCAAGCTGATGTTCTCCAAAGGCTGTAAGATAGCACAGGGGGAGAAGGCCATGAGTGGACCTGGGAAAGATGCTTAACAAGAAAGACGTCCTCTCTCAGGCAAGCTTCCTTCTGCAAGGACCCTTCAACAGTGTTTATATGGATCACCCTACATGCATTGTCATGTCCCCAAATTTTCTAAAACTATGGGATGTCAGCAACATTGTAATCTTAAAAATAAATGCTGGTGAGCAGGAGCCTTGTGAACGGCATGTGCACACAGCAATTTATAGGCTTGGGCGTTTCTCTCTGTCCCTTGAGAAAGTAGCTCAAGGGAGGAGCCATTACATCCAGCAAGTTCAATAGCATAAATATCATAGGTAGAGCTTTTTTTTCCTCTTAAAAACAGCTGGAATATTGATAAACATTTTTCTACTTCTAATGTATAGTAAAATAAACTATAAGGAGTAAGCTAAACTATGAATTTGGGAAATATGTTTATGTCTGACAACTTATTTAAAAAGACAGTCTGTGCACAAAATCACTGGATTCAGCTCTAACAAGCAGGCCAGGTCTCCTTTTGAAGATGACATCATAGAATAAAAGTAAGATGGACCAGCCATGAGAGCCCCAAGGCTGAAGTCTCCACTCTGCTGAGTGAGCTAAGAAGCTGCGCTGGCTTCACTTAGGCCCTCCAAGTGTTGGTGTTCTCATCTTAGGGACCACACTTCCTCACACCCAACGATTAAAAAAAGCTGATAGAGGATCTGGTGTCACCATAGTCACAGATCCCTTCAGAGACTTCAAGTGGTCTTAAAGAGGCCCCCTATGGACACCCAATCATATCAAATGTCCATGGGTCAAATAAAGGTAGATTACTCACACGGGGCATCACTTTGCCAGTGTATAGATGGAAGTCCATATCCATTTTCTGTAGACAGCTCAGTGCCTTCTCCATCTCCCACACGTTCAGTGAGTCCACTGTTTGTCCTTGAGTCCTTCACAGAGGGTGAAGAATGGACTGATACTGAGGTTATAGCAAGACTGGAGTGCTCTGGGAAACCTTCTGTCTCACTGGCAGGTTCCACATCGACAGGCAGAGACCGCAGCATTCTTGGGACACCATTAGTGAATGTGTCAGTGACGAGCATGCTCTTTGTCTGGGTGACTGATGGGTTCTGGAGAGCAGGGACGTTATTGCCCTTCATTGAACTTCTAGAAGCTAAGGCAGAGGAAGAACGTGCTTCAGAGTGGCTAAGAAAATCAGGATTCTATCTAGGTACAAATAATGCTTATTCCATTTGATATGAGTATTTTAATACGATTGCTGTAAGGGCCGGTTACAGTCAAATCCCTTACCATGCACAAGTTAAGTTTTCAGTGTGAGCTAAAAGGTAGATAGGAGAAACCCAGATGAAGAAATTAAAAAAAAAAAAAAATCAACTTGTTTTCTATAAGGAACTGCATTCCATAGCATAGGAATTCCACGGTATAGGCCACTGCAATAAGGCTGCCAGTTTGTTTTAACCAATGTAACCCTTTTGTTCAAATGCTCTCATAGACTATAATCCAGTCCACACCATGAATCAGTCAGCGCTGGGGCTCTGCAGAACACAGTCAAGGCACTACTGGCTTAGGAAAGTAGTTCCCAAATCATCAAATGCTCTTGATTATTCCCTGAATCATGATCAGCACAAAGCTTATGCTTTGAAAGGTCAGTCAAATAACACACATCGACAGAACTACCAACCAACCGGAGAATCCACTATTGTCTCAGGGAGTTTTATTTAATTTCACCTAAAAGCAGACAAACTCCATTACTGTAGATACTAAATCTTAACTAAGCTAGAGAGAGCCATCTTCAAACTAGCATAGTACTCCAGGGAGCACTCTAGATATTCAAAACTCTAGGCTGGAGACAGGTTTGTTGTTTTTTGTTTTTGTTGTTTGTTTGTTTTTTTATTGTTTTTCTGACCAGTGAAATGGATGGAAGCCCTTGGATAACAACTGTCAAGAGCCTCAGGAATTCAGTTATATGCCACAGGTCAGAATGCACTGTCTGCCCCTCTTCACAGCTGCCTGCCCAGCTGAGAGTGTCCTTCCACAGGGAAACTTTCCAAGGGTACTTAAGAACTGACTACTAGACAGGAGGTGGTGGCACAAGTTTTTAATCTCAGCACTCAGAAGGCAGAGGTAGGAGGATCCAGACCAGCCTGATCTACAGAGTGGGTTCCAGGACAGCCAGGGCTACACAGTGAAACCCTATCTTGGGGGGGGTGGAGAGGGGAGGGAATCTAAAACAAAACAAACCTGGTGAGATGGCTTAGCGGTTAAGAGCACTGGCTGCTCATCAGAAGGTCCCAAGTTCAAATCCCAGCAACCACATGGTGGCTCACAACCACCTGTAATGAGATCTGATGCCCTTTCAGACTCAGTGGTGTGTCCGAAAACAACTACAGTGTACTTATGTATAATAATAAATAAATCTTTGGGGGCCGGAGTGAGCAGAGTTGACCAGAGCAAGCAGAAGTCCTAAAATTTCAATTCCCAACAACCACATGAAGGCTCACAACCATCTGTACAGCTACAGTGTACTCACATACAAAAAATAAATAAACAAAACTTAAAAAAAAAACAAAAAACAAAAACAAAGAAACAAAAGTAAGACAACAACAACAAAAGAACTGACCTCAACAAGGAACCTTAAAGTCCTTACACCAAAGGGCTGAGGCCATAACTCAGTGGTGAGGAGTTTACATACCATGCACCAGGCCCTGTGTTCAAACCCAGCACCACAAGATATCCTCATAACAGGCAAGACTAAGGTGCAGGAAAGCTGGGGACAAAACGGCCACAGGCAAGGGAATAAGGCCTTTTCTTTCTTTTCCCCACATGAAGAACCGACTATCCCCCTAACATGAAAGGCTTCAGTTGTTAATCACGGCTCTGAAAAGGGAAAAAGGAAGCTGCTATGATAAACAGTTCTTTGAACTGTACAGTCTTATGTGCAGTCATGGCCAAAAGCACAAACAGATTTTAGTCGAAGAGAGAAAGTATGGGGAGGTGGGGGCTGGAGAGATGGTTCAGTGGTTAAGGGCACTGGTTGCTTTTCCAGGGGACCCAGGTTCAATTCCTAGCACCCAAATGGCCTCTCACAACTGTCTGTAACTCCAGTTCCAGAGGATCTGAAACACATCCAGGCAAAATACCAGTGCACATACAAGTAAAAATAAATAAATCATTAAAAAAATTAGATAGATAGATAGATAGATAGATAGATGATGGATGGATGGATGGATGGATGGATAGGGTATAGGAAGGAAAGGCTCCTTTCATTCTTGTGCAAAGCCATGAACTCCCTGACAGTGGGAGCACAGCCTGCTGCTGATTCCTTAATGAGAACAAGGGCAGGTGCAGGCTCTCCACAGAGACAGCTCGTGCAAAGGCATCCAGCCCTGCCGGAACACAAACAAAAAACAAAAACCACAGGGCTAGAGAAATGGCTCAGTGATTAAGAGCACTGCCTGCTCTCCCAGAGGACGAAGGTTCAATTCCCAGCATCCACATGCCAGCTCAGAATCATCTGTAACTCCAATATCTGATACCTCATCCAAACATACATGCAGGCAAAACACCAATGCACATAGAATAAAAGCAAAAAAAACCCCAAAAAAACCAAAAAACCAAAAAAACAAAACATAAAGAGCAGCACTTTGGGAAGCAGGAAATGGGGGAATTGAATTTGGTCAAAATACATTACATGCCTATATGAAATTTGTAAACAAGAAAAAGAAAAATTGTCTTGTGCTAAAACAAAACCCACTTTTGTCTAAGAAAGGAGTTGTAGAGATATAGATATGTTCCATAAATGGTCTCCAAGTTACTTTAACGGTATTTTTATTTCTAATCAACTGCATTATGTCATTTGTTCAATATTCTTATCAAAGCACAATGGTGGTGGATAGATAGGTCTCTAGGTCACTAGGAGTTCATGTTGCTCCTTCAGAGGACCTGCGTTTGGTTCAGAGCACTCATACTGGGAGGCTCACAACTGCCTGTGGCTCTGGCTCCAGAGATCCCAACAACCTCTTCTGGTCTCTGAGGGCACCTTCAGTCATGTGCAAAACCTGCAAACAAATGGGGGTGCACAGCACATGTGCACACACGCACACATGCACACACACACACACACACAAGCACACAATTACAGATAAAACCTTAAAGACAAAACCCACCATGATGACTATATTGGATTCAGTTTGAAAAACCCAGACCTGCCATTTTGGTAGTGTTAGCACAGAAATGGCCACAGAGATACAATCACAAAGGTCACAGATGCTGAGTCACAAAGGAAAACAGCTCCATTCCCCGGGCCTAAGGACTATGCAGCCCACCGTCATCTATGTCATCATTGTCACAAGCCACCCTGGTTGGGACACTGAGGCAGGATGATCATGAGCTGGAAGCCAGGTTGGTCTACACAGCAAGTCCTAGGCCCACCTCAACCACAGAGTAAGACCCGGTTCCAACAAAACAAAACAGCGATCCTCAAGTAAGCAATTGCATGGCCCCAGGTATCGTGCTATTTGCCTGACTGACAATTCTCATTTAATCCTCACAGTAAAGCAGCATAATGTGTGTAAACACTTCTGCAAAGCTGTGCCTGTAATAAAAAAGGTATTGCTTGAGCCAGACAGTGCTGGCGCACGCCTTTAGTCCCAGCACTCGGAGAAGGCAGAAGCAGGAGGATCTCTGTGAGTTCAAGGCCAGTCTGGTCTACAGAGCGAGTTCTAGGATAGCCAGGGCTACACAGAGAAACCTTGTCTTGAAAAAGGGATTGGGGGATGCTTGCTTAATTTGTCCAGAGGCACTGCTTATGACGCTACACCGCGGCACTAGCTAGGAGGAAGCTCACTACATTCCTAACCAGCAGGCTGGTGTTAGAAAACTGAGAGAACTTCCTTAGGACTTTGAACCTCAGAAAAGGCAAAAATAAATAGAAAATTAAAAAGAAGGAGGGAAGGAAAGAAGGACAGATGGATGGATGGGAAGATGGATGGATAGATGGATAGATCTGGTAAGATGACTCAACAGTCAAGGCCCTTGCCAAACCTGACAAGAGTTCAATCTTGAGTGCCATGGTTGGAAAGAAAAGAACTGAGGCCTTCAAGTTGTCCTCTGGCTCCCACACACTGGGCCATATGCACTCCCCTATGCTAATAAACATTTTTTTTAAATGAAAATTTTTAAAAATTGGAATACCACCACCCACAGGGATAAGGCCTGAGCTAAGTTCCTAGTGTTTGTAACAGGCCACAGAGGGAACAGTTGCTGATCTGGTGTGAGCACATGTCACTTTCCATCACAGGACAAAACCCCAGAGCCTAAGCATCGGCCTCATCACACTGTTCAACCTTGATGGCTATCCAGAACTTCCCAGAAGTAAAGCTGAGGTGGCTGATATTACAACAAGGCACACTGCATCCAAAATCCTTCAAGTCATTTCTGTTCTCTCCCTTCACAAAGTGACATCACCACAAAGCCATTTCTCTGGACCACATCAGCTCAACTGCCCATAGGAAAGACTCCCATAAGTAAAGACTCATTTTTTTTTTTAATATTTATTTATTTATTTATTTATTTATTTATTTATTTATTTAATATGAACATACTGAAGTTGTCTTAAGACACACCAGAAGAGGGATCAAATCTCATTACAGATGGTTGTGAGCTACCATGTGGTTGCTGGGAGTTGAACTCAGGACCTCTGGAAGAACAGTCAGTGCTCTTAACCGCTGAACCATCTCCAGCCCCTTAAAGACTCATTCTTACGCCCCAGCTCTTACTGAGTCTACAAAATGTCACCTTCAAAGGACATTAGCACGACTCTCACAAACCAGCAACTGAAAGCAGGTTCTATTATGATCTTCAGCGTCCCTTACATAAACATTCCTCTTGGAATCACTGCCCGCCCACTGCCTATGGGCTAAACGCTCTGCTGACTGTCGGACAACAATCCCACGCTCCACCCAGCTTCCCTTTGTGCCCCCACTTCCAGGAAGCTCACACTAAATTTAGTGCGGAATTGTAGTCACTTTCACACAATTCAACATACACATTTGTGCCTTCAGAAGAGAGTTTCCTCCCCGCCCTCCTCACAGCGGCGGGGCCACTTGTTGCTTTGTTTATAGCCCCGCCCCCACACCGGGACAAACAGTCAAAGAGACATGGATGGGCTAGAGAGGCAGAGAGGCAGAGAGGCAGGAGAGGAGGGAGAGCGATGTCTTCTAGTCTTGTAGCCCCCTGGCTCATCTTCCTGGGCATGCTTTGGTTCTGTAAGATTCAGATCCCATTCAGAAACAGATTAACGCCTGGCTATCCAGGATGTGGAAGACGCTGTATGGAACACTGTGCTCTGGTCAGTGCTCTGTTGCTGTAATAAAAATACTGATCAAGAGCAACTCAAAAAAGAGAGAAAGTTTATTTTATTTTATTGTAAAGTTCTAGGTAAAGCCCATCATTGAAGTAGACCCATGGAGGGGCGCTACTTACTGGCTTGCTCAATCTGCTTCCTTTCTTTCTTTTTCTTTTTTAAAGATGTATTTATTTTATGTATGTGAGTACACTGTCACTGTCTTCAGACGCATCAAAAGCGGGCATTGGATCCCATTACAGATGATTGTGAGCCACCATGTGGTTGCTGGGAACTGAACTCAGGACCTCTGGAAGAGCAGTCCGTGCTCTTAACTGCTGAGCCATCTCTCCAGTCCCTCAGCCTGCTTTCTTACAGAACCAGGACCCCCAGCTCCCCACCTCCAAAAAAAAAGGCCCACAGATTTGCCCCACAGGACAATCAGATGGAGGCATTTTCTCAGGTGAGGGTTCCTCTTCCCAGATAAGCCTTAGTTTGTGTCAAGTTGGCAAAAACACAACCAGCAGCATACACTTGTGTGCCTAGGTGGCAGTAAAGGAGGCTCAGATGACAGAGATTGAGTAGGTATGGATCACCAAATGCTGCCACCTCTCAGATCAGAAGAACCTCCCACCATGCCCTTAAGCTTGTTTGTAGGCACAGCACCTGAGGAACACTGCAGACCTGACGGGTGTAAGACTTGGGCTTTCCCTAGGTCACACTGCTAGAAAGACAACAAACTCTTCCCCTGAGTCAGGACTCCATTGCTTGTCCTTGTTCGCTGAGCAGGCTGGTGAGGCAGGCTGACTCAGGTCTGCCATGGCAGGTCCTTGCTGGCCCTCCTTAGGCATCCTTGCCTAAGCTCCTGTGTCAGTCAGGGACTAAGAAAGAGTCAGTAGGATCTCACGATGTCCATTCAGTAGAAGGAGAGGTTTACAGAGCTTGCTAGGTAGGCTAGATGGTGCCAGGCTAACTTTAAAAACAGAGCAGAGGTTTGCTTCCTCGTTGGCCTCAGGCGCTCGCTGGTGTATGCCCTCTGTACTAAACTCCTCTTTAGTGAACACTTTAGAGGGCAGTCTGATGTCACCTACAGCAGAATACCCAGAAAGAAACTAATACTAAGGGATACTAGAAAGGATACTAAGAGAGAGAAATCCTCAGTAAGACTCAGGGACTATGAAAGTCAGCAAAACTCCAAACATTAAAAATGGAAGGTTCTAGAACAGCAGCTCTAAACCTGTGGGTATCAACCCTTTTGGAGGTCAAACAATCTTTTCACAGGGGTCATCTAAGCCCATCAGAAAACACAGATGTTTATATTACAATTTATAACAGTAGAAAAATTACAGTTATGAAGTACAATGAAATAATTTTATGGTTGGGGGAGTCACCACAACATGAGGAATTGTGTTAAAGGGTTGCAGCATTAGGAAGGTTGAGGACCACTGCTTTAGGACCCAAAGAATGAGGGTCAGAGGCAGGCTTAGTGGCTCACATCTTTAATCCCAGCACTTGAGAGGCAGAGATAAGCAGATCTCTATGAGTTCAAGGTCAGTCAGTTCCTGGCCAGTCACGACTACACAGTAAGACCCTGTCTTTAATAAAAAAAAGGAAGAATGTGAGGGTCTGTTGCCTTTTAGCCTGAAACATACAGAAGAAGAGAGTCCAGTCCAGTAAGGTTAGAAACGTGGATTCATTTCAAATATACCACAGTACTAGGTGTGATGTATACGGTTAACACTAAATGACCCTGACCTGAATCACAGTAGAGATTCCTCAGAAATGCAAAGCTGGCTGGAAACCACCAAGCCACAGAGCCCAAGGCTGCACAGCATCATAGCTTTTCTCTAATTCAACCAACGCTTATGAATAATCTTTTTTTTAAAAAAAGGTTTATTTATTTATTTGTATTTATGCAGATGTGTGTGTTTGTGTGAATGTACCTGTGGCTGTCTAGAAGACATCTGACCCCCTGGACCTTGAATTACAGACACTGGGACTTCAGTGCCACCCGGTGTGGGTGCTGGGACCGAACTTGGGTCCTCTGGAAGAGCAGGAAGGATTCTTAATCTATGAGCATCTCTCTCTCCAGACCACTTATGAATAATCTTAAAAACCAGTCTCCTACAAACATGAACCATGAGTTCTGCCCACACCCCATCAGCAGGGATGTGCTCACTAAGCCTAGGCAAGAAGATTGGTCCTTTAAATAGGTATTCCAATGGAAACCTCTGGGCTCAATCTTTGCTTTGATGACATAAACACAAACTCCCAATTTTGCAAAGTACTTTAAAAAAAACCTGCGAAGTCACAGTTGAAGGAATGAGACATAAACCCGCACCTCAGGCTGAGGCGCTATTGATAGCTGATGCTGGCTACGAGAGGAAGAGTCGAGTCAGTCTCTTTCAAGAGATGTGGTCCCTGATTGGCCACACACCAATGGATGGCCTCACACCCATGGATTTATGGGCATCGAGGACTGGATCCATAGGGAGGGAGGGAGGGAAGAAGGGAAGAAGGGAAGGACGGAGGGAGGGAGGAAAGGAAGGAGGGAGAGAATAAAGGAGGGAGGGAGGAAGGGAAGAAGGGAAGGAGGGAGGGAGGGAGGGAGGGAAGAAGGGGATCTGGAGGAGTTAGACAGTGGTTATGGGAAGGAGTGAGCATGATTGAAATATACTGTATACATGCATGGAATTCTCAAAGAATAAATAGAAAGCTATATTTATTTTTAAAACTAAAAACAAAAAAAACCCCCTCCTGACTTAAAAAAGATTTTGAAGGGCAAATCCTGCCACTCTATCTGGCCTTCCATAGCCCAAGGCTAAAAACACAGCCTGAACTTCATGCAGAGGGGTCAGTTTACAGCATCTTTTTGGCTCTGCCCCCTGGGGGGTCTGTGAGCACTTGTGAGCACACCCTCTCCCCTCCCCCATTTTTAACTACAAACACTGTTCTAGAAATGTCCTCAAGAGGGCTATATAGTCAGGTAGGCATTGGCTGACCTGGTCTGACAAGTGACATAGTGGCTGAGAGGAAACACTAGTAGTGGCTTAGAGTAGCTTAGCGGAGGCAGGTGTGTTGGAAGTGGCATGGCAGAATGGGATAAGACAGTTCTCTACAACCACGGGGCCTAACAAAAGCCATGCAAACACCTGTACTATGTGAGCTTTTGAATTAAAGCTGGGAAAATGTGTGCACGTATTTTCTTGACCATCAAAGAAACTGCTTTTGCAAAAATAAACAAACAAGACTCAAACCAACCACTAATCAGACAGTCTAATAGTGTCTGGCTCACAGTTCTTTCAAGCACCCTGGCACAGGGCCTCTCTTATAAGTGCACACCTCAGTCACACATAATCTTTGTCGTGTGTGTGTGTGTGTGTGTGTGTGTGTGTGTGTGTGTGTGTGTGTGTGTGTGTAGAGAGAAGGGGAGAAAAGCAAGAGGAGGAGACAGGAGGCAGGGGCCCAGCAGCCACCAGACCAGCTGATATTTTCCTCCGTATACAGTTAAAAGGTATTTTAAGTGTGAAGCTCAATACTGAGAGAAGCTACACTTATTGTACTTCCAACCCAAAGCACTTAGCACTGAAGGAATGGCTTTTAAATCATCCTTTGCTTATTGTTGCCCCTTAGTCTGACACAGCACTTCGCCACCTGGCTATACACATCCACTTGGGGTTATTTTGAGACTGGAGGGTTCAGCTGGGGACAGGAGTACTCACACGAGGGGTGGTCTGAGGGAGGAGGGTGACTCTGGGTCCAGGAGAATGGTGGCCCAGGGTGCTCCTGGCCAGATGAATTCCTCTTCTGGGAGAGCACCGTTGGCTCCCTGGGTTCCAGAGCAGGAAAGGCGGCTTGGCGGGAAACCCAGGTGCCAGCCACTTGTGTGTGCACAGTCCCTTCTCCTGGGAGCTCCCCTGTCCTCTCCAGGAAGCCTGGGGATGTTCCACTCTTTGTTTGAGAAGTAGTGATTCCTTTTTGTGACCTGGAACTGCTGGGTGACTGGGGAAGGCTCTCCAGGGCTGAAAGCAGACGACAACAGTTAAAATCCCACCAGCAGACTTCCAAAGGTCTCATTCTCTCTAGTGAGCTCAGCCTCGGATTCTACGAAATACACAGATGTGCCAAAAAGGCAGGAAGAACTACCCAGTCTAGGAAAAACAAACTGCAAGAGAGACCACCAACCAAAGGCTGCCTTTTGACCTCACCAATGATCGGCCCTCAGGGGAGAGATTATCAGTAACAGGGGAGAAATTATCAGTAACGGAGCCAGTTACTGCCAAGCCTCAGACTATTTTGAGGTGGTTCTCAACCTCTAGGTCTCGACCCCTTTTGGGGCATCAAACAACCCTTTCACAGGGGTCACTCAGACCATCAGAAAACAGATATTTACATTACAATTGATAACAGTAGCAAAATTACAGTTATGAAGGAGCAATGAAAATAATTTTATGGCTGGGGGTCCCTACAACGTGAGGAACTGTATTAGAGGGTTGCAGCATTAGAAAGGTTGAGAACCACTGTTCTACAATTTAGAGATCAGTCTTGGATCAGGAGGACTTATTCCTCACCTTCCACAAAGGGCTCCAGAGTATACCAGAATTCAATACACGCAGAATTCCCAACATTGGACAATCAGCCAAACCAGAGAGTATCACCCGCAGCGCTTCTGAGCTCTACAGCCTTCGTGAATAGCTGGACTACACAATGCCTTCATGCCTTCCCTTTACAGAACGGAGTGCCCTCAATCAGACTGTCACCAGGGTATGAAACCAGGGTGTCACCTTCGTAGGCTTCGGCCTCTACCTGAGGTTCTCAACTAGCTACCAACCTTCCTTCTTTTGATATGGATCTTTTTATGTTTTGCTTTGTTTTTGTTTTTTGAGACAGGATCTCACTCTGTAGCTCTGGCTGCTCCAGAACTCACTCTGTAGACCAGGCAGGCCTTGAATTTAGAGAGATCTGCCTGCCTCTCAAGGGCTGGGATTAAAGGCTGCACCACTGTGCCTGGCTTAGGAATCTTTATTTTAATTTTAATTTTTGAGGTGGGGGTCTCATGTAGCATAGGCTGACTTGAAACTTAAGGATAACTTAAAAAAACCATTTTTTTTTTTTCTGAGACAGGGTTTCTCTGTGTAGCCCTGGCTGTCCTGGAACTCGCTCTGTAGATCAGGCTGGCCTCAAACTCAGAAATCCTCCTGCCTCTGCCTCCCAAGTGCTGGGATTAAAGGCGTGCGCCATACTTTACATCCTGATCACTGCTCCCTTCCTGGTCACCCCCTCCTACAAACCTTCCCCCATGCCCCCTCTCCTTCCCCTCTAAGTGGGTAGGTGCCCCCTGGGTATACCTCCGACCCTGGCACTTCAAGCCTCTGGGAGGCTAAGGGTTTCCCCTCTCACTGAAGCCAGACAAGGCAGCCAGCGAGAAGAAAATATCCCAGTACAGGCACAGCTTTTGTGATAGCCCCTGCTCCAGTTGTTTGGGACCCACATGAAGGCCAGCTGCACATCTGCTGCATATGTGTGGGGAGGCCTAGGTCCAGCCCGTGTATGTGTATGCTCTTTGGTTGGTGGTTCAGTTCAAGGATGACTTTTAAGAACTTTTAAAAAAAAGATTTATGTGTGTATGTTTATGTATGTATACTCATGTATACGTACGTGTGCGTGCCTATGGAAACAGGAAGAGGCATTGCTCCCCGGGGGCTAAGTTACTGTGGTTTTGAGACAGGCAGCATGGGTGCTGTGAATTGAAGTTGGCTCCTCTGGGGAAGTGATTTTAGCGGCTGAGCCATCTCTCTAGCCCAATCTTGAACTTCTGTTTCTTCTGCCTCCACCTTCCGAATTCTAGGAATGCACATGTCTTATATGGTGTTGGGGACTGAATCCAGGGCTTTGTGTCTGTTAGGCACAAGGCCTCCAGCCCCTCTGTTAAGACTCTTTGCTGAGCAATTCTTTAGCACCTGTTCACCGGGTCAGCCAGTACCTGCTGTCTAGATGTCTACCTGATAGTTCAACTCACTTCAGGTCCCCTTTTACTCCCATATCAGACACCTTACAGATGGCCCCTCCCTCAGACTATCATTCTATTGTGCCAAAACCCTTCAGTGCATCTTCCCACCACAACAGGTAGAAACTGCTTGGCTTGCAAACATCATGTGCCTACCCCGCCCTCATAGTGCTGCTTGCTCGCCCACTGCTCTGTGCTCTCCTGGCGAGGATGCTGGCGCTGATGCCCCACAGGAAGAAGCCACGGGTTTTCATGTCCTTGTATCATGGCTCTCTAGGCACACCGTTCCTCATCTGGAGTGCCCACTCAACCCAACACACAGATTTAAGCTTTCCACCCTTGGAAACCTGCTGCCTACTCGCCATGCGCTGGGTTGACTAGTCTGCCCACGATTCTGAGTGGGAGGAATTCTCGGTGGGACGCTTTAGTTTCCATAACCTCAAAGCGAGAACGACCCGGACCTCACCGGGCTGCTGGAAAGACTGGCTTGTTGCTATGTCGGGGTGGGTCTGATGAGCTCTCCATTCCTTGTCTTCCTTCTTAGGTTAGGCTGTACTTAGGAAGTCCTTCGCTGAAGTCCTAAGCTACGGGACTGTGCAGACTAAAAGCAGCAAGAACCACTCAGACTCCATCAATGAAAACAAAGCCTTCTGTCCCACCCTCTGGGACACATGACTGTATGGCAGGTGAGGATTTAGACTGCCATGGAGCACAGATGCCAAAGGACCAACCAGTATGTTCAACAACTCTGCACCCTCCTCTCTGGTCTGACTTTACAAGAGGGGCTTTGAGGACGACTTGCCTAATGCACTCCAGTGCAGAACCTCTAAAGGACACAGTTGCTCTGGCTGTGGGAGCAGGGCGGGAATGGGGCAAAGAGTTTGTTTTCAAGGACTGGACACACAGGAATGAGCACCAAGACACACACTCACTAGACAAGCTGCTGTGGGCGGTCTGCGCCGCCGTGGTGATCTCAGGCGAGGGTCCAGAAGACACGTTCCTCCACTCAGCACTGGTCTCAGGGAAGAGGGAGGACTTTTCTGGGGTTTCTGAGGATCGGTGGCTCATTCTGGCCGTCTGAGCTGCCACTCCTTTTCTGGAACCTGAATGGTCCTCTTGACTCTGATAAAATGGGGTATATCCTATGTGGGCTTCGGTGTTGTTACTTTCTGGCCAATGGTTCCCTGCAGCAGCTGAAATAACGAATGCATCGCTGAAAACTCGATGGCTTTTGAAAAGTAAACCCGAAGAAACCTTCAGCACCCTGAGATGACCCTCGGGGTGATGACTGACTGCTTAAAAACTCCATTTAGGAGTCAGGGTGATGGCGCCTCAGTAAGGAGCACTCCTTGTTCCTACAGAGTGCTAGAATCCAGCCCAGCACCCACATCAAGTGGCTCACAACAGCTGCGTCTCTAGCTCCAGGGCCTCGGGCGCCCTCTTCTGGTCTCTGAAGGCACCTGCACACACATATTGCATATATCCACACTCATATGTGCACACAAAAATTGAAAAATTAAATCTTTATAACTGGCCCCCCCACCTGGTTTTTATTTTCCTGACTTGAGAATATTTCTCCTTAATACTGGGGCTTGCAGGCTGTGGCAGCATGGAAAATTCTCAGTGGGGAGTGAATGAAGTCACTTCTATCTTTATATGCCTGGGCAAAAAAATGTCAAACCATCTGATAAGCAGAGACTGCCGGCAGGCAGAACTATCATTTGCATCTAAATATAACAAACACAAAAAAAGGAACAAGTTATCTTTTAGATGACTATTGCCCAGAAGATATAGTGAGCAAAACTCACAATCCAGAAAACCAACTTTTAAGCTACTTTAAATATATATATATAATAAAAAGTGAAATATGTTATTTTATTCAACATATTCAAAATATCATTTCAATACAAACTTAATATAAGAAGGATCATGATAGCAGTTATATTTTTGTATTGAACCTTAAGTCCAGTTAATATTTTACTGTGCCCCACCCCTTTATGTGTGTGGGTGTTTTGCCTGAGTGTACTTCTGAATCACTTTCATGTCTGGTGCCTTCAGAGGCCAGCAGAAGGCACTGGTGGGTGCTGGGAATCAAACCCAGGTCATTTGGAAAAGTAGCCAGCACTCTTAACCATTGAGCCATTTATTGGCCACGTTTTAAAGGTTCAATAACCACGGGCGGGCGTGGCCGCAGCTACCCCACTCTACTGCATTGGCCAGCGACACTGCAGAAGCCAGCTAGCCAGCGTCTGGGTTATTTGAGGTGGGCTGGGTGGTGATTGCACAAACTGCCCTCAGAGGTTCTGAGAACTTTCTAAGGGAGTTATTTCCTCTCCCGGTCCCCTGAGAATGACTGTTTTCATGGCTTGGTTCTCTTTCCTGGAGGTGATAATTAGCAGAGCCTTCCTGGAGAGGTGGGGAAAATCACCAGGGCATCAGGCCGCCTCTGGGGGCGCAGCCTGCTGACCCTGCTGACAGGCTAGAGCTGGACCCGGGAGGGGACTGCCAGTGGTGACCGCAAAGTCTCTGAGGTTATGAGTGCAGCAACCCACGGGGTATGCTTGTCTTATTCTTCCTGTTCTGCTGCAGAGGTGCATGGCTTTCCCCAAAAGGACTGAAAAAGCACAGAGGCATAAGGATGCTTTCTCTACCCTTTTGCTTAATTGGGACACAAGAAAAATTACTCTCAAAAGAAATCAGAAAAAAAAAAAAAAAAGAGGAGTTGCAGCAAGGCAGAGGGATGCCCCAAGGCTAGGGAGCCAGAGACAAAAGGAAGATAATAAACTTAGCTTCATTTGAGCCTTTTAAAAAAGGCAGAGGAGGCCCAGCCACAGGAGGGTGTGGCTGGCCTCAGAGAAGGCAGTGCTAGCTTCTTCTTCAGAGGTCGGGAGTGGAAATCCCAGGCCCCTGTCAGCTGAAGGAATTCCACGGTAGGAAGAGTGGCCACAGGCAGAGCACTGCTCACACAAGACCACGCTATCTCCCCGAGGGCAGACTAAAGATGTAAGAAATGGGAAAATGCATGCTATAAATAAAACTACATAGTTGACAATAGTTCCCTGTGGTGTCCTCAATGATGCTGCCCTGATCAACAGCTAAAAATCCTGAATAAAATAGATGTGGGGAAAAAAAAAAAGATCCCAAATGCACTTCTGAGCAGGCGCATCCGGAAAGAATCAAATCCTTTGAAGCCCAAACCCAGCCAAGCCTAGGAATGGAGGCAGGTGAGCAAAGATGGAAGCCGACATCCGTTCAACATCTCAACCTTCTGAAGGCTCCAAGAGGTAGATTGTGTGAACTCTCAAGGAGGCCCAAGGGAAACCACTGTGCAAGGTCGGAAGAGGACTCAACCCTGGGCAAAAGACAAATGGAAACTAACCCACAGAGGGACGGGAAGCCTGGCCAGCCCATCTTGGTTTAAGATGAAAGCTAAGAGCAGCCTCACCTGAGAGGCTGTCACCACAAAGCCAATCTCAGGTGGGCAAGCAGCACAGGTTCAACATCCCCTGCAAGATTCGGGTGTCCCGGAGAGTGTCGTGAATCCTCATGCATACACTGAAAACAACTGCATCTTATCTAAAAAGGTGATCTAAAGATCATGGCACTCACACACCAGTGAACAAGAGAGAGAGACCAGGAGTGGCCCTGATAGTGCCTCAGGGAACCTGGCAAAGCCACAGCAAACACTCTCTATGGACCTTCAGAGCAATTCCTGCCATTTACTGATGAAAAACAAACAAGCAAAGACTTCTAATAAGACACGGCAGTAAAGCAACAACAACAACATCACAAATGAGCCAAAATCAAAACATTCATGAACAGATAAGATTTCAAAGTACTAGAATCATTGAAGAAGATCTGTATATTAACGGATACCTGAACTTACAGGCACCCCTGCACAGACACACAGGCACACACACATAATTTTAAAAAAGGAGAGAGAGAGGGCAGGGGAGGGAGAGAGAGAGAGAATGCTAAGAACTGGGTAAAAATACAGAAATTATAAACCGAAGTTTAGCAAATTAAGATAAAGAAGCTAACCACAGATTGAACTGAATTTTATTTAAAGTTTTTTTTATTTATGTGGGGATGTGAGGGTGTGTGGGTATCCCTGGAAGCTGGAAGAGTACATAGGCTCCCCTGGAGCTGGAGTTACAGGTCTCTGTAAGCCGCCTATCATAAGTGCTGAGTACCAAACTCAGGTCCTCTGAAAGAGCACCGATTTCTCTTAACTTGTGAGCCATGTCTCCAGCTCCTAACTAGAGTTCTATGGGAAGAGAAGGGAAAGTCAAAAGTCAATATTCACAAAGAAAATGGCAGAGAATTTTCCAGAACCAATGAAAAGCACAAATCTTTAAGCTAAGGAATTCTAACAAAATCCTAGCGTGTGTGTGTGTACACATATATGTATGGGCATATATATATATATATATGTGTATATGTGTATATGTGTGTTTACATATGTATATGTGTATGTAATACATTCATATATGTGTATGTATATACATGTGTATATACATATATGTATGTGTATATGTACTTATGTATGTATATATATATATATATATATATATATATAAGTTGATATCATAGTGAACCTGTTTTCTACAGAAAACACGTTCTGTTTCTCACAGAAGTCTTAACTCAACGAGAAGAAAAAAGAGCAAATAGAGGTGAACCAGCTACAAAGGAAACCAAAGAAAGACTGCAGAGCAGCATTTGCGATGTGCTAAGAGAGCAGCTGGAATCGCATCTGCAGCAAAACCATCTTTCAGAAGTATCCTGAAAGAACCAAGTAAAATGATTCTCACTCAAAGGTGAGCTAACTGCCCTCCATCCTGAGTGAAAAAAAAAAGAAAAGAAAAGAAGTAAAATATTCTCTGAGTGCTCCTGAGCGGTTGGAGTTTTTTCTTATCGATATAAGGGAGAGCACAGGCAGAGGCAGAGCCATCCGGGAGAGTTCAGACTGAGCTGGGCCAGTGAGGAGAGTGGGAGGAGCTGCCCATTAGGAGGCGTGGCCTGAGACAAGAGGTAAAAGGGCCAAAAGAACCGAGGAAACAAAATGCCTAGATTAGGCTAGAGAGATGGCTCAGTGGTTAAGAGCACTGACTGCTCTTCCGGAGGTCCTGAGTTCAATTCCCAGCAACCACATGGTGGCTCATGACCATCTGTAATGGGATCCGATGCCCTCTTCTGGTGTGTCTGAAGACAACTACAGTGTACTCATATAAATGAAATAAATAAACCTTTAAAAAAAAATCTCCCAAATGGCTAGATTATATAGAGAAAAGCAGCTGGGGAAGGGCAGCCTAGCCTGTGGGCTGGAGAGAGCCAGGGTATGCTGCCATTGCCTGTAATAGGTAGGGATTGAGGGACGCTGGGAGAACCTGGTGGCCAGCTTCAGCTTCGATATGTTAATAGGCATGTCAGCCAATTGTCACAGGCTTAAAACTAAACACTAAACGAAATGACAAGAGGTTTGATTTCAAACAAGAAAGCAATGCCAGACATCAGAAGGAAGGCAATTCAACACGCAAGGGAAACGTGTGTGTGTGTGTGCATCTAAAGAAACAGTAAATTGATTTTTTTTTTAAAAAAGTAATTTTTTAATTAATGGAATTATTAAACTAGAATAAACCCTAGCTAACAAGAGCGTGCAGGGCAGGATCAGACTCACTGGAGCTGAAGGGTAACTCCACCGACAAGACCTCACTCTAACCCTAAGCATAATTAGAATGGGTCACGTCCACCCTGGTAGACCTTGGAAGTACATAAAATTTTCACAGAGAGAAATGAGTGGGCATCAACTCGAAACCAAAACAAAATTAACAGATATGGACAAAATTATAAATGATGTCAACTAACAGCGGCGAAAGTAGTCAGAAGTCTCACTACAGCTTTGTAAAATCCATTCTATCTTTAAACTATATGGAGGCTTATTAAAAAATAAAGTGAATAGAGGAGGATCAAGACACAGCATCCTGGTACCCTAGTCCAGTCTAGAATTCACGACGTAGCCTCACGGGCTCCCCTGTTTTAATACCTGGCCCCCCGTGAATGGCACTGTCTGGGGAGGTTTAGGAGGCACAACGGGAGGAGGTACATCACTTGGGTGGGCTTTCAAAGTTCAAATTCTCTGGCCATTTCCAGTTTGCTCTGCTTTGTGCTTAGAGCAAAGGATGTGAGTTCTCAGCTCCCTGTTCCTGCTGCCATGCCTGCTACCTGCCGCCACACTGACTCAACCTTTACAAACTCCAAAACCAACTCTTTCTTCTCTAAGTTGTCTCCATTGTGGCGTCTTCTCAAAGCAACAGAAAGGCAACTAACACATCTGGTATCTTGATATAAAGACACAGAGACTGGAGATCTGGAAGAGTCATTTTGCAATAACTTCAATTGAACCCCAAATTGCCCCTTTGGTTTTGTTGTTTGTTTTTTGTTGTTGTTGGTTTTTGGTTTTTGGTTTTTTGGCTTTTTTTGTTTGTTTGTTTTTGTTTTTGTTTTTCAAGACAGGGTTTCTCTGTATAGCCCTGGCTATCCTGGAACTCACTCTGTAGACCAGGCTGGCCTTGAACTCAGAAATCCGCCTGCCTCTGCCTCCCAAGTGCTGGGATTAAAGGCGTGTGCCACCACCACCTGGCCGGTTTATGAGACTCTTAAGTAGTGGTGTGAGCTGGGGCCCCAGTGACATTTATAAAGCATAAGCATGTGCATGGCTCGTGACTCCACGGCCAAAGGCCTTGTGATATATCTTGAGCATGAGCTGCTTAGTCCCTGATGCCCAGCCTCCACTGATGTCAGCTGTGGATAGAACTAGTGAACAACCACAGAGAAGAGGCCAATGGGCATCTCTGCAGAGCCTCCAGAGACAAGATACACCTTGGGTCAGAACTGCTATTGCTGGTGGCTGTGGTTAGTAGGTACCTAGTAGCTGCCTTGGTTCAGTAAGAAGTCATTAAGTGTCTCTTTGTGCCTTAGGTTCTAGCTTTTCCCACTTTAGGATCAGAGTGGCCTCTGGGAAGCTCAGCCAACACTACCCCATTCACCTATTCCAGCCCAGCTTCCTCTGTCAGAGACTATCATTCAAACCCATGGCCATGGAGCCACACCGACCACTGGAGCTGGCGTGTCTGCACTCTCAGCCAGCCTTGAACAAGGATGCTCTCCTTCTGTGCTCAGCCACCTGTGTCAGGCCAGAACTCGCCCCTGTACTATAGGAGACTAAATTAACAAGAGAGTTATACTGCTTTGCTTGGATATTTACGCGCCCCCCCCCCAAGTTGACAATTTCCACTTCTGTAGCATCTTAATGTTCTAAAACATCTGTGTGGGAACTGGTGTTCATGAGGGAAGCTGGCACAGCCTGGAATCGGATTTCCTAATTAGCAGATGCTTCAGCAGCAACTCTTCCAATCCCCATCCCCATCCCAACTGCCTTTCCCCATCCCAGTGTGTGTGTGTGTGTGTGTGTGTGTGTGTGTGTGTATCTTAAGCTAGCCTTGCTCCTGAGCAGTGATGGGCCTGTGTTATTCGAACAAGCCATTTCCCCCTGGAGGTCTCACCCCTACCCTCACCATCCAGCCCTCCAGAAGACCAAATGTCGTCAAGTGCAGCCTGGTACCAGTTTGTTTTCCGGGGGTGGGGGAGGGCACAGAGTTGAAGAATAAGCCCTTTATTTTTCTAGCGTATTCCATAAGGCTACAGGTCATTGGCTGGTAGAGCTGAAGAGGAAAAACAACAACAACAACAACATCCCTCTGGTTTTCAAACGTAAGGCTTTAACACAACTTTGTTTCTTTCTAAGAGAGGGGAAATGGTGTCTGTTGCATGGGCTTTGAAACCAGACTTCTTGTGCCAACAGCTGCAGATGAGTCTCTAGAAGACTGAGCAAGAGGATGTCTAAACCAGCTTCCAGCAGAGATGATGTCAAGGGATGCTGAAAGGAACCGCAATAGAAAGAGTAGCATGGCACAGAGAATGAGTTTCGGGGAACAAGAAAAGTCTGCTTCCAGCACATGAAGTTGAGGGGATGTTTTGACTTCCAACAGCAAACATCTGGCTAATGCCTAGGACCGCTGACAAGGAAGAGGGTTGGCAGATGGGGGATGAAGGCAGAATTGAGGTTCAGGTCTGGTTTAAAGAATTTCAGTCTGCCAGCGTCAGGGACACAGATGACAAGGATGTAATTTCAGGGCCTAGGAAGAGGAAGCTGGTATAGACTGAAGGGTCCCAGGGGGCCACTGGCACCAGTGCTGCAGAATGGCCACTTAGTTGTCTATTGGTGTAGGATGAAGGTCCTGTGGCTAGGGTCTGCAGCCGTACCACCGTCATCCCCAGCCCTGGAACTCCCCAACCTCGCCTCTCCTTGGAGCAACGCCACCCTCAGATCCTGAACTTGAAAAGCCCCTAAGAGCTGTGCGTCTCACACTTTGCACCTAATTGTTAGATGGCAGCGATGGGGTCTCATGCTTATGACTGAGTTTCTCTGTAACTGTAATATTTTTCCTAAAATTGGATTGTTCACATAGGGAGGAGAGAAAAGTCTTAAGGAGGAGGGACACCTTTTCCTCCCCCTTTTTTTGGTTCCTTTAGTGTGTGGATTGTCACCTATCGAAGGGAGGCAGAACACAGAGCTCAGGGGTCCTTCCCACAAGAATGAAATTATGTTTTTATCCCTAGAGAGCCAATTGAGAATCCCACACATTTCCCTACCCACAAAGCACTTTTTACAGGAGAATTCAAGGGGCCTAAAATATCCTTCTAGATCCTTACATTCTGGGTAGGCAGACACAGGGTAATTCTTCCCTCTTAAATGGAAGGGGAAACTGAGGCATGGTCCTGAAGTCACCAGGCAGGTTAACCCTGAAGATGGTGGCAGAGCAGAGACTATAAGCTCACATCTTTATGTCTGATGTCTCTCCCAATTAATGGCAGTTAAAACCAGTGGGTGCCTAGAAGAGAAGCCCAGACAGCTCCTCCTGAATTAATTTACAGTGTGTGGCCAAGTCACTTGTTACAGCATTGCTTTGTACTAATCATTCTGGCCACTGGCGTCTCCCTATTCCTCTCTAAAGGTGACCAGGCTCTCTGGGGTCATGATAACGAATTAAGTCTTACCCTTGGGTGACAGGACAGAGGTGCAGGAGCCAGAACGAGAGTTCTAAACCCACTGTCCAGCCAGTGAGTGGCAAGTATGGATTCAAAATATCAGCTCTAACACCCATAGGGATGGCTACTATTCAAGGGGGGGATGGCAAGGGCTAGGAAGGATGTCGAGGGACTGGAGTTTAGTATAGGTGTTGCCAGCATGAATGTAAACATAGTTCAGCCGCCATGGAAACAGCAGGCAGTCCCTGCAGAACTTAAACACTGAGTTAGCATATGGTCCAGCAATCCCACTTCTGGGTCTCTAGCTCATCAAACAGACAGTGAAGACCTGAACATACAACTGACGCCTGTTCACAGCACAGTATGCACAGCAAGCCAAAGGTGAAAGCAGGCCATGGGTGAGAGGGTTAACAGGCTGTGGTATATGCAGACAATGGATATCTAACAACTACCAATATGTGTAAGCAAGCCAAGCCAGACACTTGAAGACAAACACTGTACAATTCCACTCATAAAGTACTTGGAATAAAAACTTCATCGAGATAGAAAGCGGGCCAGAGGTTGCTTGGGGCTAGAGGCCAGGCATTATTACTTAAGAGTTTCTGTTTAGGATAAGAGGTTTCTGCAGATGAACTCGACGGATGCAATAACATTGTGTGACTGTTGAATGGAACTTGGAAATGGTTAAAGTGATAACTTTTATGTTGGGTATATTTAGCCGCATTGAAAACCAGAACATATATTTTTACTGAGCACCAGCCATTGGCTGCAAGGATGAGTCAGATAGAGAGAGCAGCCATAAGCACTGGGCTGTGTAAATAATAAGTCAGCTGAGTCCCTTGGGGGTGAGAGAAGCCTGGTAAAGCAGAGCTTATGCCCCTGGGAGTTTGCAAAGGAAAACCTGGGACTGGAAACCCCTTCTTCCTCCCAGAGCTTCACAGGCCCTCCCCAGGAGGAGTCTCCCAGCCTTTCCCTTCTCAGGAACCCTTCAAATGAGGGGGATTTCAGACAGGATGGCCAGGGGTGGGATGTTCTGGGGGCAGGCAGGAACCTCTGTGTGTGTGTGGGGGGGGGAGTGGTTGTAAACTCCCCAGAAAGGTGGCCATCTACCCTGCTCTGCCACTCCAGGCTGTGTTTTGAACTGCTGCTGCGGATGTAATGATTTTGGGTGGAGGACTTTTGGGAGCCAAATGAGTTTGTGTGAACAAAAGACTCAGCCGTCACTGTGGACAGTCCAGGACTCTCAGGACCTTTGCTTCATTCCTAAAAGGAGAAGCCCTAAGAAAAATCGCACACATCACCAAAGCCTTTGGACGTAGATCCGAGGATTTTTTTTTTTTTTTTAAAGTCCCTTGGGACAGGCTCTATTGACAAACGAGTGTCAAGTTGACAAGGCACACCACCCTCTCTGCTCATGAGAGCTAGCCTTTGTCAGCTATTCACTACCGGGTCCTTTCCTCTCAGGAAGAGACAGATCTGGAGATCTGAACTCAGGCGGGCTAGGACAGAGGCTAGCCTGGAGTTGTAAGACTAGGGTCAGCCTCCCAGAAACAGCTGGCCAGGAGGGGCCCTTAAGGATCATGATGGAGGGAAGTAACTCATGGGGCTGTGTGTGTGTGTCCTCAAGAAAAAGTCTCCCGGTAGAGGGTCAGAAGACTCCCACTCAGTTAAAATATAAGAACACACAAAAGCTTTCTGCAATGGGCAGTCTACCTTGTTTTGGGAGGGCACCTAACCTTACAGCTTGCAGTTTCTTTGCACCTCTCATCCTTTGAAAAAACAAATAAGAAGACTGCAGCAGAGGCTCCTCAGCCAAGGGGGACCACTGGAAGGAAGCCGAGGCTGGCAGCCTGTGCCATGCCTGGCCAAGAGCTGAGGAAGGCAGAGGGCGAGAGCGGGCCTCTGCTCCTGTGTGCTCACTGTGTTAGCTCACACCCAGAGAGGAAGCTGTGGCAGGGCTCCACCAAAGGAGACCTGCCAGGTTAGTGAAACAATGAAGAGGCAAGGAAAAACATCCTGGTTCCGAGGAGGAAGAGGGGGAGAGAGAGGAGGGCCGAGAAGGGGCAGGAAGAAACTGCCTGGGTGTGAGCTGGGGGTGGGGTGGGGGGGGCTGGGACTAGGGCTTCGAACATTTACACAGCCCCGTGGGTGACTTTTATAAGTTCTGCAGCTAATTCATTCCTAGACCTCTGTGAAGTGACCCTGGCCTCAAGTGAATCGTAGAATTATAAGTTGTTTATGTCTGTTAGAAAATGAATGGAGCAGACCCTGGTGGGCACGGGGTTCAGACAGAAGTAGGGGAGCAGGGCTATTAGATCTCCCTGGGTGGGGGACCGCTGTGGGCTTCGTGAGGCATGAGTGAGACCAGTTAAAGAGAAAAGAGGTTGCTGAGAATATTTATTTCTTTTGAGACAAGTGCTCTCTCTATAGCCTGAGACAAGGTCTCTCTAAATAGCACTGGCTGTCCTGGAACTCGCTCTGTAGACCAGGCTGGCCTCGAACTCATAGAGATCTTCTTGCTTCTACTTGCTGAGAGCTGGGGCCAAAGGCATGTACTGCTACACACGGCTTGCTAAGAAGTTCCTTTAACTTCTTAAAGTTAAAGGAAGGGGAGGGAGGTCACACTCCCATCAAATAGGGACCAATAGGCTTCCCCTAGGTGGGCTCCAAGGGTGGGCCACCAAGAACACTGGGATCCAGACAGGTTTTATAGCCCAAAGGAGGATACTACCTCTTGCTGCTCTAGGTAGCCCACAGCCGAGAGGAGTCTGTGTTCCGCTGGGACTTGGGAGGAAGCGAGGATGCGAGGAGCGAGGAAGAATTGTTGGGTAACTACAGGCAGGGGAGAGAAGTCAAGTGCAGAAATGATGGCGGTTCATTGTGCATGGGAGGTGAAGGGCCACCAAGAGCAAAAGAGGAGCTGGGTAGAAGGGATGTCACATTGCATCTGTAATTGTAACCCGTGGGTTTAAGCCCATGCCCATCTGGCAGCTAGCCTAAGGGACAGGCCTGAGCTGCTGAGAGAAATGGAGCTCCTCAGGCACCATCGGCTCAGAGAAGGCAGGTGAAGACAAGCTGCCCCCTCCACCTTTGCCCTAGAAGAGTCTATAGGACTGCAGACCGGTAGAGTTCTCCCTGCCTAGCCTGTCCTATCTGTTTTCCTCATGCCTTCTAGCAAAACCTGGTTGTTTCTTAGGACCAGCTCAGAAGCTAACCACCTCTCCACAGCCTCGTGCCCCTTGAGAGACAACACCAGTGGTGCCCAGAAATAAAGTGTTCCCTTAGGACCCCATGTTTGCTTTGTGAGACAGCTTTCACCTACTTGATCACACTCTTACTATCTGGTCGCATTCCTATGTCTCTTTCCTGAGACTGTAGCTCACAGAAGGTACTGCCCAAACAATCTCGGGGCTGAGCTGGAGGCCGAAGGCCAAGGGAGCCACGAAGGATGTCACTCTTGGAGGGAGAGAAGAACAGGGAGGACTGGTCACAGCAACCAGAGGCAAGTGAAAGGACAAAGGGAAACAGAGTTTAAAGAGACCACTAACATTAACTACAAAAGTTCCTTTTCTCCTCTTCCTCGCCAACTGTCTCCCCATCCTGCCATGTGAACCTTCATGAAGCCCTGCCTTAGACTAACAGTCTGATACAGCATTAATAATAAACACTGTGTACATGTTTACTTATTTATTTTATGTATGTGAGTACCCTGTAGCTGCACAGATGGTTGTGAGTCATCATGTGGTTGGTGGGAATTGAATTCAGGACCTCTGCTCGCTCCAGCCCCAAGATTTATTTATTATTATATCTAAGTACACAGTAACTGTCTTTAGACACACCAGGAGAGGGCGTCAGATCTCATTATGGATAGTTGTGAGCCACCATGTGGTTGCTGGGATTTGAACTCAGGACCTTTGGAAGAGCAGTCAGTGCTCTTAACCACCGAGCCATCTCTCCACCCCTGTGTACATGTTTACAAAGCATGTCCATGTGTTTTTTTTTCAAGCATATAAACATGAAATCAATAAGACGGGCTCTGTTATCTCCATTCTACAAATGTGGGGGCAGATCCAAAGCAAAAGACAGGCCCAAGGTCTTCATTCATAGTGTTCTGACTAAATAACTCACCATGTTTATGGGTGCCTTCATAGTCACAATTGTTAAGAAGTGGGAGAGACATTAATGGCCACATTAAAAAAAATTTTTTAAATACATTTACCTTTCTTAACGTGCAATGGTGTTTTGCCTGCATATATGTCTACACAAGAGATCTTGGAGTTACAGACAGTTGTAAGCTGCCATGTGGGTGCTGGGATTTGAACCCAGGTCCTCTGGAAGGACAGTCAATGCCCTTAACCTCTGAGCCATCTCTCCAGCTCTTAATGGCCCCCTATTTTTTTTTTTTTTTTTTGAGACAGGGTTTCTCTATATAGCCCTGGCTGTCTTGGAACTCACTCTGTAGACCAGGCTGGTCTCGAAATCAGAAATCTGCCTGTCTCTGCCTCTGCTGGGATTAAAGGCATGCGCCCCCACTGCCCGGCTTATGGCCCCCTGAGAAGCAGCCCCCTGCCACATAGCTAGACAGAGAAGGGGCTAAGACCAAAGGTCCTCTGACCCATGTCAGAGTTCCCGAGTCACCATGGCCATCTTTCTACCCGCCACCACAGACAACAGCATTCTATGACCACAAGGCAAGCCTGCACCATAAATAATTCCTCAAAAGCCACAAACCTCACCTGTGAGGGTGTGAGCCTCTTTGGGTCTCATCAGGTCAACACTTACTCCAACAGTGCTGTTCCTGCACAAGCCCCTTCCCAAAGTCTGACAATGTTTAATATGTGCACGTACCCACACAGACATACACATGTGCACACAATTCAAAATAAAATGCACCTTTGTAAAAAAAGGACCTGCCCCGAGGTTCCCACCTAGGAGAATGCTCACTGCACACAGAGGAGCAAACCTGCTCCTCAGAGGCTTATTGCTGCGTAATCACACGCGACTGTTTCCCTCCCATCCCATTCGCTTCCTATGGGATTGTCCCATCTCAGATGGTAGGCAAGGGTGCTGCACTGAGCTTTTCTGACTTTGGGTCTGGCCCTTTTCGCTCTGTTTAAGGCTAAGGATGGAGAGTTCTAGGGATGAGATGGATGAGGATGGCAGAGCTCTGGAGTAGAGGATTTAGGATGCAGTCTCTAGGATGCGGACTTGAGCCTGTTGCTTTTTAGAACTGGTACCCTGTCCAATAAAACACCCAGAGGACAACCGTGTGCGTGGCAGGGTGCTATCAACAGTGTCTGCGCTGGTTATACTTCAATCTACCTGACATAATCCTAGACACACCTGGAAAGAGGAGATGTCAAAAGAACTGCCTCCATCAGACTGGAAAGAGGAGATGTCAAAAGAACTGCCTCCATCAGACTAGAAAGAGATGTTAAAAGAACTGCCTCCAACAGACTGGGCTGTGGGCAAGTGTGGGCGAGGGGCATTTTCTTGACTACCGTTTGAGGTGGGAGGACCCAGGTTACCTGTGGGCAGTGCTGCTCATAAAGAGGTGTTTCCAGGTCATATAAGGAAGCAGGCTGTGCAAGCCCAGGACAGCTAACCAGTGAGCAGCGCTCCTCCACAGTCTGTTTCAGCCCCTGCCCTGACTTCCCTTGGTGATGGACCACAAGATGTAAAATGAAATAGACCCTTTCCACTCGGCAGTCGTGGTGCACGCCTTTAATCCCAGCACTTGGGAGGCAGAGACAGGTGGATTTCTGAGTTCGAGGCCAGCCTGGTCTACAGAGTGAGTTCTAGGACAGCCAGGGCTATACAGAGAAACCTGGTCTTGAAAAAAAAAACAAAGCAAAACAAAACAAAACAAAAAAAGAAATAGACCCTTTCCTCCCCAATGTGGTTTTGACCCAAAACAGCAGAAACCAAAGTAAGACAGTGCCCAGTACAAACAAGCCGTGGTTTCAGCAGCAGCAGAATTTCTAGTATTTCTAGTGCTCTCTTGCCAGGCCCAGAGCTGTGGCTTGACAGGGTGGATGGCCCACATACTCCCTGGGAAGGGCTCTTTAATTGCCCACTGAAGAGATGAGAAAACAATGGTACAAAGAAGCCAAACCTTCAACGTCCCATAGCTGGCAAGTGGCAGCCGCGGAGCTTGGACCCCAGCTGGGGTCTGTGCCAGCAAAGGCAGCAGGACTCTAGTCACACACTGGCGAAGACATGATCCTCCCAAAAGTCCTACTCTATAGCAACAATAAATGCCATGGTGGCCCCAGAAACTCTAAGAATGAAACCCACTCCCCAAACGAAGTTATTCCATCCCCTCTCACTTCCCAGAGAGAGAAAACAGAGACTTTAACACTGCCCAAGGCTCATTCCTCCTGTGCACTTTTTACTCCTTCCTGAAACATGGATGCTTCCACGGATGGAGGTAGCAGGACACCCCTGAGGACCGAGTCACACTACTCGCCGTCCTCCTTGGCCTTTACCTTCCAATTTACCAGAAACACTGAGGAGACATACATCAGTTTACCAAAGCTGCTTCTTTACCTCCTGAAGCCCAGCTCTTCCCTCACACAGAGAGGTCCCAGGGTTTCTGAGCAAGATCAGAACCCCTTTTGAGCCTTGCCCTCTAACCCCAATAGTCCCAGGAAGGAGAAACACCGGGTCTTGCCCAATGTGCTACCTCCCCTGTATTCTTTCCTCAAGAACTCCACATGAGAAAAAAGTAACATAATGCTACTAAGTTCAAGTACCTCAGAGCTAAAATATAAAAGCAGAGAGAACTCCTCTGTTTTTAGCAGCCTCTGTGGATTTAGCAGATGGTCTTTTAGCTCCCTTAGGGATCTGGTAGCCATAGCTCAACAGCATGTGGTACAGTCCTGTTACAGTCCTTCTAGGGCACACAAAGGAAGTGTGACCTTCTTCCAGTTTTCCTGGCCCTTCAGGATCCAATCCCCAAAACCAACCTGCCTTCCTTCCAATACAGACATATTAATGTATTTGTGATGGGTGCTACAGGAAGGGACACCTGTGTCAAGCCTCCAAGACAGGAGTAAATTTAGCATTCACACACACACACACACACACACACACACACACACACACACACACACGAATGCACAAGCACGCACGCATGCATGCACGTACAAACTCACACACGCACTGACTACTAGTTGTGGTAGTGTGATCCCAGTACTTGGGAAGGTAAGGGAGTAGGATCCAAAGTTCGAGGCCAGTCTGGGCTACACTGGAACCCTGCCTCAAAAACAACAAAACAAAAGAAAACACTGTCTGCTCTGAGTCGCAAGCGGGATTAGAGTCAGAGTCTAGAAAGGCGGTGGTGTCATCCTGCAGAGCTATTAGCAGTTTTAAGGTAAGAATCCGGTGACCTGAATCACACTTTAAGAAGATCACTGTGGCTTTCCTGAGCATCCATTAGTGGGAAAGAGTGGATGAGGTGAACGGAAAGGGCAAGGGAGACATAGAGGGCAGAGTCCTGGTGTATTTTGGAAGCAGAATTACTCTCAGCCTGAATTACTCTCCCCAGAAGAATGTAGAAGGCCAAGGAAGGAGACAGTAGAGGGCAACATCCAGTAGGTGGGTGCTGTGGTCTGCTCCTGACATAGATAGGTGTTAGGCTTAGAGAGGAGAATCAATGGGTGCTAGATCTCTCTGATAGTCTTTCTCCATTTCACTGACCAATCATTCTGCCACAGGGATGCCATCCACACTTACCATACCACACACAGGCTTCACTTTACGCCCTACCCTGTCCCCACTAAACAGCTCAAATGAAATAGAGTGGTAGTTGCCCAGCCTCTTCCTCTCCAGTCTCCCTGTTCCCGCTAACCTGGATCTAACAAGGGAAAAGGACGTGTCAACAGAAACATGCTAACTAACTCTCAGAGGTAGACTGACAGCTCCCAGGTTTCATGGCTAACCTGAGTACTGTATTCAAGTGTTCCGACCACAGCCAGCTTCCAAACCACTCCATCTCCCACTGTGCCTCCCTGCCCTGGATGACGTCTGGGCCACTGCCTCTTCCTCTTGTCATCTAGAATGGGTGCTCTCCACCCAGGCAGAGCTAGTTTCCTCTTCCCACGTGGCTTCAATAACTGCCCTTCCAGGCTGAACCTGGCCCAGCTTCTCTCTCGGTCAGGTTGCTACTATCAAAGGACTGCAGAATTCTTCTACTGGAGCCTGCTGCCTGTGGGTCTTTACAATGAAAAGCTGCAGAATGAGACACGTCCTTAAACTGAAGGACAAGTCCTCTTTATAGCATCCCCTCTCCTCCCTCCCCATTCCCCTCCCCTCCCAGCATCTCCTTGGCTGGCAGCCTCCTGTTCTCCTGTTGTCCCCCTGAAAGGCCTTTGTGTCTCTCACCCTCCATTTCCCACAGCCTCTACTCCAGCCCTGTCCTGATTTTAGCCTGTTCCCCCAAACTCAAGGATTTAATACTTCCACAAAAAAAAAAAGAAAAAATACCTTCTGGGCTGCAGTGAGGCAGAGACCTGCTAGGGGTTGTTGGCAAGGCCCAGCTCCAGGCCCAAATAAACATGGACCCACAAAAGACATTACTCTATTCTCTAAGGCCACGAAGGGCTTGTGGCTCCATTATGTGGACAGGGCAGGATTCTAAGGCCCTCTGTAATGGGCCTTAGTTCCCTTCTCAGGCTGTGTTCTACGATAATTTTGCAATCTCAATTCACGTCTCCACATCTTCTCTCCTCTGGCCTTGACTGGTGATAACCTCTATGCAAACAGTCTTGAGCTAATACCGAACCAGCCTAGACAGCTGTCAATAGGTAAACAGATAAAGAAAACATGCTGTCTATCCATGTATGTATGTATTCAGCCACGGAGAATGAAGGTACGCCAGAGGAACGGATGGAACTGGACATCAAATGGAACAAAACGAGCCAGAGGTAGAAAGGCAAAGACGAGTGCCACGTGTACCTAGGTTCACATGTGCACATGCACACGCATGCGATGGGAGGCATGAAAATAGAGTGAGGACTAGGGGAGGGTAGAAAGGGGACTGGTGCGAGGGGACTAGGAGAGAAACATGAGCAACATATAACACACGTGTCAGAAAACGTCACAGGGAAACCCATCATTCTGGACAATAACTGAAAATAAGCCCCCCCCCAAAACCATAAACAAATGAAGAAACCAGCCTTGAGCTTTTCAACGCGTGAGATTCTGCTGATGCCAAAAGTCTTTCCATGTCTCTGTCCACCTACATCCTAGTCAACCTTCCAAAACTCACAGCACCCTCTCCTTCCTCACGAGGTCCCTCGCCCTGCAGTCCCCTCCAGTCTATGCTTCCACACCACAGTCTGCTCTGTCCGTACCATCCCTTTGGTCGGTACCAATGTGGGTCTTTCTTAGTTTACGAATCATTACTATATTGCTGTCCCATGTTTTACATCCTTGACAGTTGGGTTCCAGCAAGATTATCCCTAGGGAGGAAGGGGACACTGTAGATACGCCTACAACCTCCATGTCACCCGACAGAGGTCTCCAGACAGGGTGAGGCTTTTTTTATTTGTTTGTTTTTCGAGACAGGGTTTCTCTGTGTAGCCCTGGTTGTCCTGGAACTCACTCTGTAGACC
>NW_022196894.1:31382708-31387600 GCF_008632895.1 Mastomys coucha | reverse complement strand
CGAACTCAGAGATCTGCCTGCCTCTGCCTCCCAAGTGCTGGGATTAAAGGCATGAGCCACCACTGCCCGGCTAGGGTAAGGCTTTTGTAAATATTTTCTGATTTATGAGCCAATCAACCAAGACATGGATTGCTTGCTCTGGAATCATGATTAGAGGAGATAGATGGTAACCAAGATGCCGACAACCTGCACAGGAGAGATTTAAAAAAATAATTTTAAAATTAGTTTTGTGTGTGTGTGTGTGTGTGTGTGTGTGTGTGTGTGTGTGATTGTGGAGGCCAGAAGCATTGTAAAGGTCCTGTGGAGCTGAAGTGACAGTAGCTGTGAGCTTACCCAGTGGGATTCTGGGAAATAAACCCAGGTCCTCTGAAGAAGCAACATGCACTCAAAGCCACTGAGCCATACTTCCAGTCCAGAGAGGGTAGGTTTTTTAGGACTATTTTTAGAAGCAGGGAGACATCTGTCATACTCTGACAAAGAAAGGGGAGAAAAGACAGGCCAGGAGTCTTTTTGTTCATGTCTATGGGAAAATGAATACCGAGTTGCACAGATGTTAAAATAGAAGTGCCTGGAGGACTTCTGAATGTCTTTTCATTCCACAGAGCAGGTGCTGATAGCAACTGACAACTGCCAACGTGAGTCACTGTCCCATGGCCCTAGCCCAGAGCCCACGGAAAGGCAACACTTCATATCGGTGAAAATGAATGAGCTACCCCAGGTACCCGTAACCTATGGATTGGTATATGTACAGGTCATGCATCATAATAACAATACAAAACATCATTCTATATGTCTACAGACTTAAGTACTTTCATGGGCAATCCCTCTGCTCATAAAAATAATCTTAAAATCTTCCCTCTTGGGGCTGAAAAGAGGGCTCAGGGATTTGGAGTGTACAGTGTTCTTTCGGAGGCCTTGAGTTCTGTTCCCAGAGCCTACATTGGCCAGCTCACAACCACCTAGAACTCTAGCTCTCCAGAGGCTCTGATACCTCTGGCCTCTACAAGCACCTGCACTCACATGCAAACACCTACACACACACACACACACACAGAGAGAGAGAGAGAGAGAGAGAGAGAGGCACACATGCATGCACGCACACACTCATATACACACATAAAAATAAAAATAATTTTAAAATTATCTTTGTGTGTTTTTGTAGTTTTTCTGTTTTGTTTTATATTATGTGCATTGATGTTTGGCTTGCATGTATGTCTGTTGAGGGTGTCAGATCCCTTGGGAACTAGAGTTATAGACAGTTGTGAACTACCTTATGGTGCCAGGAATTGAACCCAGGTCCTCTGGAAGAGGAGCCAGTGCTCTTAACCACTGAGCCATCTCTCCACCCTTAGAAATGATTTCTAGAAGAAAAAAAAAAAAACTCTCTCCTGTCAGTATCTCGATTGCCAGCTTGTTCTAACCATGGTCCCCAACTTCATGCAAGGATGGTGAGCTGGAGAGGGAGGCTCCTAAGGATCTATAACAAGGTTTTCGTGTCCTACAGATGAGAAACAGAGACCTCATAACATGGTGGGATGGGCTAATGAATTTGATTGAAATCATATCCAGTTCCCTCCCTTTCCCTGTGACGTAACCTTGCTAGGCTTCATCTCCCATAAAGGGAGATTAAATGGGAAGCAATACCCCTGGCAGGACTTTGAGGGTGAAATGGGGTAAAAAAAACATATGTGTGCTGACCACACACAGGTGCTCAAAGGCTAGGAGTTCTAAGAGGGATGCCAGTTAGTCGCCTTCCTGCGGTCTCCTCAGGATGCTTCAAAGAGAGGTATCCATTACAGTTCAAGTGTCCTGCTCATGCAGAGAAGATGCTGGGGCAGAGGGGAGATGCCGAAGAAGATAAGGAGTAGCTAAGAACGCAGCAATGGCCATCTGCTGCTTCCTTCTTCCCGACCCTGAATAAGGATGCTCCTGGACAGCTGGCCAGCGCCAGTGGAAACAGAGAGATCACGGGAAGGCAGAGGCTCCTGCCCTTGCTCCTGGGCCTGGGAGGCAGTAACCGCCCAGCTGGCACAGGCATGGTGAAGTCTCCCCTTATCCACACAAGTCAGCAGGTGAGCAGAAAACATGAGCTCAGCACCTGCACGCACCAGGAGAGAGGCAAGGTTAAAAGGATGTGGCTTTTCAGCACGCCACACACCAAGTCCCTCTCTCTACTTGTGACAACCTCTGTCAGAGAAGCAGGCTTCTAGACGCTGCCCAGAACTATCTCTCAGCCTCAGCCAGTTAGGGTCGCACTGTGGCAGCCAAGCTAAATGAAGTCGGGCTACAGAGTTAGAGCAATTTAGGAACCACCGCTTAACAGCCCAGAAGGGGCTGGGCTCACAGCTCTCTTCCTTTAGGGAACCACATTTTTGTAAGATTATTATTCCTTGGACTGGCTGCTTAATTTAACTGGGCAGCACCATTTTCCCCTTCGGGTGGGGATGTTCTTGTCGAGGATTCTCATTTTGAGTCCAGCCTCTTTCCCACCTTCCCGCCCCCTCTCCTCTCTGCAGCTCTCACAACGAAAGCGTGGCCCATGGACTGAAAAATTAAACTTAGTTCTCAGCTCGGAGCTATGGCTCTGTGGAGGACCCTCGGTCAGTAGGAAAGCCGACACAGAGAGGAAATCTCTAGCTCTTGGCCTCTTTTCATTGATGGCTGAAGCAGCTAGACATAGCAGAACAGGGTGACAGGTGGGTCACAAAAGCCAAACAATGGCTATACAAACAGGGGCAGCTCTCCTTGGAGGACAGTGTGACACAGGCAAACAGTCCACAAATGGAATGCAAACACAGCCACCCAGCAGTGGGAACCTTGAATTCTCTGGGAGGAGAGGAGCTAGAAGGACCCTCTGGGAAGAATTAAGTCTCTGCTTGCTACTCACAGGGGAATATTTGGAAACTCAGAACCCGATGACCAGGCACTGGCCACCAGCACCCCCAGAAGAAGTAACTTAGGGAAGTTTTCCCAACTGTCAGCTTAAGGGTATTATTTGTGCGACTCAAGGTTCATTACCATCAAGAACACTCACCTCCCTAAATACAAAAATGTGGATGCAGAGCGTGGGTGACCATCTGCTTAAGTACCAGGGAGGCTGGATGTCTGCAAAGGACTGCAAAGGATTTCTGCAGACTTGAGGTCCTAGCGGTGTGTGATGGCCAATCAAAGTGGGCCAGGAAATTTTTAAGAGGTTGCTACAAAACTCCAGCTCCCCGAGGTCACTGATGGCTGCTGTGTTGTAGTTGTTTGTTTGCTGTTTCCTTTTTCTAAGTGACATCATTTGAGGCACTAACAGAAACCTGAGAGGCAGTGCCTGGATCTTCGGCCACACTGGTAACTTCTAGCAGGTTTCAACAGGTCATAGAGTGCATCTCTCCCAACTTTACCTTTCAAACATCCCTGCCCTAGACTGGGCCTTAGAGCAATAGAGATCAGGAAACCTTCTTAAAAGAAAGTCTGGATGATTCTCGTTCCTTCCTGGGTTCTTCCTCTGCCTGAAGCCTCTATCCTGCTCTTCCCCAAACGAATGGAACAGAGAAGGTTCCAGCACCATGGCTGTGGAGGCCCAGCTCTCGTAAGGCCCCAATTCTTACCTTATCTCCCCCTAACTCAGGGGCTACTATAGCCCTATGCTACACTCACGCCTGTGTGAGCCTGGGAGATTCCCTGCCATAGGAAGGAGAGCCCTGTGCCAGCCTCAAGCTGGAGCTCAGCACCCCTCCTCCATAGGCCCTCACAAGATGGAGCCCTCAGCCTCAGTACCAGTTAGTGACACCTGCCTTGGGTTCCCGGGTGGCCGTCTGAGTTATAAGTGCCTTACACACAACTCTATCTAGAACAGTCCACAAATGCCCTACCATATCTCTCAGTCAGTTTCCTACAGTAGGAGAGTCAGTAAATGTCTTCTAGGTCCTTTAATTCCTTTCTCTGAAACTCGAGTCATCAAGATTATGGAAGTCTGAGCTGCACTGCATGTCTGTAAGGACCTTTTGAGCAGCTTACCTCTCTCTCCCTTTGCTCATCCTTCCTCAGTTTCCCTCTCTGTCTTGGACCAGTGACTCGGAAGTACACAAGGTCAAGGCAGTCTTCAGAGGGGAGATTACTGTTCGATTGAGGCTTTATGAGGGTCTCTCTTATTCAGTTCTAGGAAGTAGTGCCTCTACATTCTAAGGATGAGCAAGTTGGGAGAAAGTTTGTAAAACATGTAAGTTGGACAGACAGACAGACAGACAGAGAAGTGGAAATGGGACAAAATCTTGGCAATCCCAGCAATGTAACAACAGAGCCTGGTGTGTGCCCTTTGCCTCTCACAGGAGGACAAATGGCAAACATCACCTAGGCCAGTTTGGTTCACAGCACTTTCTTTTATTTTTACTTTCATTTTGTCACCTCTTGTCACTTGGAGGCTAGGAGGAATGGGGCCCTTCCATTCCACAGATGGGGAAACTGAGAGCCAAAGTCGAGACACAGCCAAGGTCGTGTGGGCGGTACATTAGAATCCCACCCAGGCCGTGGCATTTTCTTCCAGCAGAAAAAAAGGAACTAGAAACAAAGGAGGCAGGCACAGGAGCTGAGGTCCCCCATTCTGTGACCAGGACAGGCAGCGCCTGCCTGCACAGCAAGCAGCTGGCTGGGGAGAAAACGGCCCCGGGGCACTCCAGAGGCAGCCAGCGTCTTGTAGGGGTGTGACCTTGCAGCCCCCCAACCCTATCCCAAGAAACCCTGCTCCTAAGGTTAACTGGGTAGCTCGTTTCGTTTTAAAGCACACTCTTTGTCCTTTACGATGCCCTAAGTACCAGAAGCCTTTCAAACTCCGAAATCCGTTATTTACTTATACTGGAAAGTCAGGCTTTAGACCAGGAGAGACCAGTTCTACATTTGGGGTTTGC
>NW_022196894.1:31357848-31382650 GCF_008632895.1 Mastomys coucha | reverse complement strand
GGACAGCAGCCAGAAGTTACCACCCCCCATGAGGTGGGAGAGGCTCTCTGGGGTCTTCTTTTTGTAAAAGGGAGAAGGGTGTGAGGCTGCCCCAGGAGAGAGTTTTCTTCCAAAGCTCGGGGAGGGAACGCGTGTGAACACTTTATATTCCAGTGGCTAGGGACAGCGTTTCTCCGTCCTGGGCCACCCTCAGGGTCCCACCCACAAGAGTCCACGGAGCCTCAGCCCGGATGGGGAAGCCCCGGAGCGCCCACGCCCCCTGCCCCACGCAGGAGGCTCTCACTCACCAGCGCTCACACCTCTGGGGAAACGGCCGGAATGTCCCCGCCGGGTCGAGACGCCGGGCCCGGGGACCGTGTGTCCGGCACCAGGCGGCGAAAGCGGCCCCGCGGCCGGGAGGAGTGTACGGTGGGCCGGAGAGGGAAGGGAGCCCCGCGCCCCGGGGGCGGCGGGCAGCAGCAGCAACAGCGGTAGCAGCTTCAGCAGCAGCGACGGTGGCGGCCACCGCGGGGCGCGCGGCGTGGCCATGGTGGCGGCGGCCGCCCGCGCTCACATGCCGGGCGCCGGGCTGAGGGCGGCGGCGAGCGGATCGGGGTGCGAGCGCGCTCTCTGCCGCAAAAGTTGTGCGAGCAGCGGGAGGGCGGAGGCGGCCCCGGTGCTGCCACACGCCAATCAGCCCGGGCGGGTCGCGGGGCGGGCGGCTCCTCCTCGGTTGACATCACCCGCCCCGCGCGGGGGCCCGGGGGGCGGGGAGAGGGCAGGAAGAGGGCGGGGGCGGTCTGGGTCTCCGGGGTGAGCTCACGGAACCCCCGTGTGAACTCATGGAGCACCCTGCAATTTTTTGTCCCAGGGCCCACACCCTGGAGCATCGCTTTGGTTTTTGGAGAAATGGAATGGGGGCGTGGGTGGGGGGCACTTTCCCAGTTCCTTAGCCACACAGTAGGTCTGTGAAAAGTAGATTCTGGCAATGTAATTGACATCAGGTGACTGAGTATACAGAGTGCTTTCAAAAAACAGAGAAGTGAAGCCCGAACCCTGTTCCATACCGTGGACCTGCATTGCCCTTAAGGATCTGAAGAGGCCCCAACCCACCGTGGCCCTTTTTGGTCCCCAGCGCTGGTGAGAAGCATGCTTCAGCCAGGGCGGGAACCCTCGTCTTCTTTAAGGCTCAAAAGCCTGATTTCCTTCCCACGCTATCTTTGGCTTACACCATAGTTCTTCAGAGACGTCGCTGCTGGGGCACCCAAAGAGGTCACAGGGAAGAGAAAACTGAACCAAGGCTGGGGCAAGGGAAAACCCATAGCCAGGGAAAGGACAGCAATTTGCAAATTAAACATTAAAAAAAAAAAGTGCAGCCCACGCTGAAGTCGAAATGAAACCTTTAGGTGAGATGTTCCAAGTCAGAGTGTCAATAAATTTGCTTGGTAAGTAAAAATCTGTGTGTGTCCCTGTTCCTTCCCCTCCCAGGAGACAAATGATAAAATGACCCAAATCTCTTTTATTTTGTAAGTAAAGAAAGAGCAGCTCAAAATGGGGGAAATAACTTGCTTAAGAGTCTCTAAGAAAACCAACAATTAAAGGATTTCTCATTGAATGACCATGTGGCTTCATGCTTACCTCATAGTTTAGAGTTGTCAATAATTCAGACAATATCTCATCCAAAATGAAAACCACAGATCCCTTGGGATGCTCTCAGATGTGCTAGGGTCCTTTGTCTGTTTACCAAATGTTCAGGAAACAGGCTTGCCTCTTTCCCCATGTCTCTGCCTCTCTCTGTCTCCAAGCCTCCATGACCCACCTCCAGGGGAACGATCAGATCATAATGTCCAGGGCAGCAGCAGATGGGCTTAGACCCATTTTCTGGTGACTCAGTACAAGTGAGTCACTTGGCAGGAGACAATGGATGCTCCATAATAAACAAGCTTACCTTACACAAATGAGCAAAGAGCGGAGAATTGGTTTGGGTTTATAGAACCACAAACGAAACCTAACTTCAGGTCTCACATGAATTGTTCAGTCCTCTTTCTCTCTTTCTCTCTAAAACAACAACAACAACAAACATCCAAGCATGGCCCTCTGACACAGCTCCCCTGTTAACAAGTAGGACTACACAGCAGCCCAGACCCAGCTGCCTGAGCTCCAGCAGGCTAGTCCACTGTGCTCAGAGGTTCTGGTCATCATAGCTTCCTCGCTTCAACAGAAAGGAGGACTCGTTAGAAACCAGGACATTCTTTCAAGCAAACTGGAAGGTGTAAGGGTTGAAAGGCCTGTGTGGGCTTCTCTTGTGCATTCAGAAAGCCCACTTGGGAATCTTGCCTTTGTCTCCAATGCCCAAGGGCACTGCACCTGCCTCCCTTTAAGCATCACAGATCTGTCTTTCTACCTTCTAAGTCACCTGAACTTCCAGAGGAACTGCCAGCTTAACTGGTGGATGTCACTGGGTCCTAATACCTTTCCCCCTCCTAGGACAAAGCAAGAGAGATCAACAGCAAGGAGGCTACACTTGGGACAGGAACTTGCAAACAGCTGCCGGCTTGGTCCTAGAATCTTTATTTTCCTGATTTTTTTTCCCACTCTTTAACTGTGACCTGGGCCTTAATTACTTCATCTATAAAACAGATTGTTCTAGATGATCGATAAGAAGTGTTCTATCCCTGGTACTTTAAGGTTCAGGGGCCATACTGTTAAAACAGGTGCCTTAAGGACACATAAGCCAGGGCCCAGTGAAACCACCAGACTGGAGCACTCTGTGGGTGCATCTGAAAGAAAGGTTTGTTGTAAGTGTGAAAGAAGTCCAAAAGTGGAACAGCATGGGAGGTCATATGGTGGAGGGAGAGGTGAAAAGGGCCAGAAGGCTAGTGCTTAGGGCTTTACTGCTATGAACAGATCCCATGACCAAGGCAACAAACATTTCATTGTGGCTGGGTTACAGGTTCAAATTGGGAACATGGCAGCATCCAGGCAGCCATAGTACAGGAGCTGAAAGTGCTACATCTTCATCTGAGGGCCACTGGGAGAAGACCTGATCTCATGTGGTTAGGAGGGAGGTCTCATTGCCTACCCCCACAGTGGCACACTTCCTCCAACAAGGCCACACTTCCTAATATTGCCACACTCTCTGGGCCAAGCATATTCAAACCACCATAGCTAGGGCTTTGCTGTTCACAACGGCTACCCGTTATTAGGGACTGACATAGTTTTATGTGAAGGGAAATGGACCTTTCTGGCAGATTGATGTATGAGGAAGGCTACCAGCAATCCTTCTACAGCCACTGCCTTTTTTAGGGTTTGGGACTTAACAGTAGGGTTACTTCCTTTGGAATGTGGAAATACAGACAAGAGTCTTGATCATCTCTGATGAGTTAGAAGGGCTTCTTCTCTCTAGAGCCAGGAAGATATAAAAGATGCCCTCATAGATCTAATCTGGCTTTGGGAGTCCGATGACCTAGACTGAAAACAGCTTGGGCCAAAGTTGAGGGATCTGTGGGCTATGGCTGCAGAGGCAGGAGCGAGGGTGCGACATAGGGGCTGACAAGGAAGTCAGCCGGAACCCAGTGTCTCTGCCTCTTCAGGCGACGTGGAGTCAAAGCCCATACAGAGGCTTTCATGTGCTGGTTTGCAGTAACAAACAAGACTCCAACATTCAGCAGCTTAACCACCATGATATTTCCTCCTCGTTCACAACTTTCCACACAGAAGTGAAGGTCTATGTGGCAGCTCTTTTTTCTCACAGTCTTTTAGGGGCGTGCAATCTGCTGGCTCTATCCTTCTACAGTATACGGCTTCCAACTTTGCTTTGGGATTCAGTCATTCCAATGAGCCAGAGGTAAGAGCACAGAGAGGTAAGCAGAAGCGTTGATGAGCCAGGCCTGGGAGGGGTGTGCCTCACTTCCTCTCACATTCCACTAGGGAGAACACGACAATAGGTTTCACCCAACTGGGAAGGAAGCTGGGAAATGTGGCCTAGACACAGAGGCAAAGAGGAGGCGGCGAGGTTTTGGGTAGATTGCGAACAATCTCCACCAGCTGGCATCAGGGTGGATGGAAAGGGAGAGGGAGCATTAAAGTTTCTTTACCCTTGCACACAAAGGGTAGCCAATCAGATGTTCTCGGGGATCCAGCTACTTGAATACTCCGTAATTTGCATAAGATGTTCTATGCCTCAAAGTGAATGAGCAGAGCAGGCTCCAGTGCACCATGCCCTCTGCCTACTGGGCAGTAGAGAGGACCTTGGCTTTCCTCCAAGTTCTGTCCCGAAGCTGTTCCCAGTCCTCAGCCAAGTCAAGTGATCGCTACTGACTTCAGTGTCCTCAACGGTCCACTGAGAAGAAACCCCGTTACCTTTCGATGCCTCACCAGGTCAGTCTGAGGCTCCTGAGGATATGATGAGGTCACTGTGTGATCACCAGGGCTTATCAAGTGTTCCCACTTTACTCCTGAGCATATGTAATGGTATAGGACAGCACTGCTATGCTGTAATCCGGTGGTGCTCACACAGCAGACCATTCCTGGGATGCCCAAGATTCTGGTGACTAGGGGTTCCAGAGGATGGAAAGTTAGTGAGCAGACACCCACACTGGGCTTAGCATGGGCAGCAGAGAGTGGGCTTTAGGCATCTCTGTGGGAGGCCTGGCTACTTCCTCATGCTATTCCATCCAAGGTCTTGTTTATTCATCCTCTCCTTGCTTGTCTCCTCCCATTCAATTGATGAGCTGCTCTCTTGGAACGTCTGCACTTTCCCCGTCTCTCATCAACAGATCTCAACACAATGCCTCCTTTCATTTAGCCCTTTAATAAATATTTCTTCTGTGACTACCCTGTGCCTGGCTCTGTGTTGGGGGTTGGATGAGTCTCTGACCTCAGATCTTAAAGGTTTGAAGGAAACAGCCATCAAAAGAGCACCGTCGTAAGCCTGTGTCTGTGGAAGGGCCCTGAAGAAGAGCGTTCAGGAGAGCATGTCATTTCCCTACAGAGCGAGGTTGACAGCTGTCAAGGTTGTTAGCCAGGTCTAAGGGCATTGGAAGAATATGTGCAAGCCAGAAGGCAGGAAGATTTGGAATAAGATAGATGTAAAGAAAAGAAAATCAGGAGTTTAAAAGATAGCTCAGATATTAACAACCCTGGGTGCTCTTCCGGAGGACCTGGATCAATTCCCAGCATCTATGTGGCAGTTCACACCTGTCTATAAGTCCAGTTCCAGAGGAGTTAATGTCTTCTTCTGGCCTTGTAGGTACCTCCTGGATGTGTTGCATAGACACACATGCATATGAAATACCCATACACAAAAATAAAGAAATTAAAGAAGGGGACAGGAGCATGGCTAGAGCCTAGGGAACAAGGAAGATCAGGAAGGGAGGTGACCCAGCCCAAAGACCAGGGATGCCCAGCAGCACATCTTAAGAATCAGTGTTTTAAGATTTTAGGAAATCGTGTCCCCGGGCAGTGGTGGCATACTCCTTTAATCCCAGCACTTGGGAGGTAGAGGCAGGGCAGATTTCTGAGTTCGAGGCCAGCCTGGTCTACAGAGTGAGTTCCAGGACAGCCAGGGCTACACAGAGAAACCCTGTCTCAAAAAATAAAAACAAAAACAAAACAAGATTTTAGGAAATCACTGTAAGGTTTTAGCTCAGAGAGATGGGGTACAGTGGGGTGGAGAGGGCAAGGGTGATATGATGTACAATGGAACACTATCGTTCTGTGATGAGACCAGTGATCCAGAAACAAGGGCTGGCTGGCATGTAGACTCTTAGAGCTCAAGAGAGGACTTGACAGTTCTTGACAAGCGACAGCAGTGATTTCAAAGGATGCTGTGGATTAGAGAGGTCATAGGTGAATGAAGAGAAAAGAAAGAAAGGAAGAAAGAAAGAAAGAAAGAAAGAAGTAAAGAGGGGAAGAGAGAAAGAGAAAGAAAGACAGGCAGATGGACAGAAAGAGAGAGAGAGGGAGAGAGAGAGAAAGAAAGAAAGAAAGAAAGAAAGAAAGAAAGAAAGAAAGAAAAGGAAAGAAAAGGGAAGTGAAGGAAAGGAAAGGAAAAGAAAAGAAAGAGGAAAGGACATGGTTCATCTCAGGTATGATGGAGGAGATTTATTGTAGATATGTGGGAGAGCTTAGCCAGAGGCAGGGACATCTGGGAGAGCCCAGAGTGGACATGACCCTGAGCCATGGGGGTCAGGGAGGGGAAAGGGGAACCAGGTGCAGCAGCTGGGAGGCCCAAAGAGAATGGGTAGCCAAAATGGCTGGATTGTATAGGGAAGGGCATGTAGGGGAAAGGCAGCCCAGTCCCTGGGCTGGAGAAGTTTAGAGTAGGGGGCAGGGTATGCCAGCCAGGAGGGCCCTGTGATACATAGGGACTGAGGGATGCAGGGAGAACCTGGTGGCTAGGTTGCTTTGATGTGTTAAGTAGCTATCTCAGCTATTTGCCCTGGGTTTGAAACTGAGCAGAAAGTAAACCCCACAAGCAGTGTTGCTGGGGGAGAAAGTGGAGAAAAGTCAAGGTTTCCTTAGTTCTGGGTTCGTGCGCTTGGATGGATGTTGGTACCCTACAAGGAAGAGAGGACCATGTTTGAGTAGCAGGTCTTTGAAGTCAAGATCGTTGATTGGGTTTGGGACGTTGGTCCCAGGTGACTTTCAGACATCCATATGGCAGTGTCAAGTATGCCTCTGGGCCTATAGACTTGGAGCTGAGAGAAGTCCAAGTCTACAGTCTCCGTCTGAATAGAAGGGGATGAGGTCACCTAGGAGAACCGCACTCAAAGAGCCCTGAGCATGAGCTCTGGAGAGCCCAACGTGACCTATCTTAGAGAGAAAGGAGACTGGAAAGGAGCCATGCATGGAGAGGGTGGAGGAGAGCTGGGGGCGGGGTTGGTGAGTGGGTGGTGGTAGTGTCATCAGGGCCAAGGGAAGGAGGGTGCGGCCAACAGCCTATAACCCCGAAGAAGGTCAAGTAAGGCGAAGGCTGAGCAAATCCATTGCTTTGGCAACATTTGTGACCAGGGATCATAACAATAGTGGTGACTGGAACAGAAGCCACATGAGAGGCACACAGAGGAGTGGGTGGTGAAGCCCAGCTGGCTGAGAGGACATCTCAAGAGGGTTGTGTTTGGTGGACAGAGTGAGTTGGGCCAGTGACTACAGTGCAGAATTTGGACAAAGAAAGGATCTGCTTGGAAAGGAGAAGGACAAAGCTGTAGGGAGTAAAGGCACTGATGGTAGGGCAGAGGCAGGAGGGTGCAGGCTGTAGCCGCGTACAGACAGTAGCTGGGTGCAAGGCCTGGAAGGGAGGATGGGTAGAGGAGAGGAGAGTCCAGCCAAGGGTCTGAATCTCTGTCTCAGGACCTTAGTTTCCTGAGTAAGGCAAGAGATGAGGCTGCCTGAGATGAAGAACTGAAGCAGCAGGCTGGAGGGATGAGAGACCAGGAGGGACATGAAGCTAGTTTCCTACCGATGTACCATCAATGCGGGGATGTAGGACAAGAATTTTTCCTCTAACAGAATCTTGACTGACACGTCTAAGGCAGGAACCATTCTTGCCTCTTCCTAATATCTAGTGGTAGCCAGCCACCCTCGGCTTGCAGTCTGTGCCTCTGTCATGACATAGGTACCTTTCCTCTCTTAGCATCATGGCCTTCTTCTAAGGACCTGGTCAGTGGGTTTAGGGCCCACTGGAATCTGGTATGGTCTCCTTTTAACTTGATTACATCAGCAAAGACTATTTTCAAATAAGGTCAAATTCACACATTCTAGGAGTCAGAACACGAGGCATATAATTCTTTCCAATCTAAAAATAGTTGTAGTGACATGACTTAGACCATGACATGGACCCACCCAGACTTGGGGTGTGGGGACTGGAAGAGCATCCCGCTGCTCAGTGGTTACCTAACTTGTTCTTCAGCTGTTCAGCAGCTGGTCTTCAGGCAGCTCAACCCTATCCCTTCCACTAGGGATGAAGATTTCTGGCCTTTTCTTATCTACCCCTCCCTTCCCATCCCAGCCTGGGTCTCTGCCTTTTGGCACCTTCTTCTGCCTCAAGATCTACTGCTCAGAAGAACCATGCAGGCCAGCTGCAGAGCTGACCCAGCTTCCCAGGAGTTGAACTAAAAGATGCAGATCCCTAGCCTCTTGTGGAATACATGCAGCTTCTGCGATGTTTTGTTCTTAGTTCCAGGAAGTAAAGGGCCTTTGGAATTTTGACCAAAGAGCTAAAGGAATAAATCCCCTTCTGTATTTTTAATCCCCCTCCAGGAGAAGCCTTATTGTCCCCTTTCTGGAATGTCAGGAATGGTCTGCTTTTGTCCAGGCAGAGTTAAGTAATGCTAGGTCCAAGGCTAGAGAGCCCTTCCTTGCTGTTTTCTGCAGATCAGTGCTAGGCTTAGGGCTTTTGCCCTTCAGGGCCAAGGTGAGAATGTAAACACCCAGTCCCTCTGGAAACTGGCTGGGACCTCCTCCAGGGAGGAAGGGTTGCTCATGGCTTGGCCAGGGTCCCAAGCCTTATGTACAGCAATGCTGAGCACCAACTTACATAGCTTGGGGTGGATCCTCAAATGACCTTTCCGTTTCTTGTCTACCCGTTGGAGAAGCCCGCTCTGCTCCAAACAACATTCCTCCTGATAAAATCAGTTACACACTGTAAACGTCAAAGGGCCTAAAACATTCTCCTGTGGTGCAATAGGATTTGATAAACCTTTTCTTATTTTGCAAAACCTTGCAGCAAGAAACATCCTCCCTGGAGCAATAGGGAAATTCCTGGGATGCTGGGACACTAGACAAAGTGGCTAAGGCCCCAGGAAAGGAGCAGAAAGCCCAGAGGGATTGATGGATAGATAGATAGATAGATAGATAGATAGATAGATAGATAGATAGACAGACAGACAGACAGAAATAGATAGATGTAAATTGCTTTTACAAAGCTTCCTTCCTCTTCTCACTAAGTCTAGGCTCACATTAGTGCTACACACTCACCTTCCTGCCGCCCAGACTTGCCACTCCCCTGGCCACCCTTCTTCCCACTCAACATGAGCCTGGAAGTTTCCATCCTCCTTGAAGTCTACTGGACCCTAGCCAAGTGTTGCTGTCGGTTCATAGGTGTTTTGTCTGAGGGTCAGTTATGGGCATCCCAGTTTCTCTTTTGTTCCTGTGCCTCTGTATTGTCCTCCACCTCCCACCTTCTCCACAAACCCTTCCCCCCTGTTTATTCCTTTTTTCCAATCGACATATGTGCTCATATTTCACACCTTCCCTTTCCTAGTTCCTCTCCATAACTGCTGGTTGACACATAACTAAATCCGTTTCTCTTAGGTCTCTGGAATATACTTCCATGGCCTCTGGTGGCGTGGCCTGATGACAGAGAGCCATTTGAGAAGGCTCCAAGGGTAAGCCACATGTGTAGGAGTGTTCTAGGGGAAGAGCCCCAAGAACCTCACAAGAGCTGGAGGAACTAGGTAGAGCCTGAAACCTGGGCATACAGACCAGGATCAGTAGACTTGTGGGCGGGGCATTGGCTTTTACAAAATTATACTGCCTATGATTCTCTACTAAACCAGATGCCCCAGCCATGGGGCTTAGACATCAACATTCCTTACAAGCTCCCTCAGCAATTCTGACAGGAAGCCACAGCTGAAGCCACTCCTACCCAATGCATAAGGAAACAGAGACTGTGCAACTTCCAGCATTTCACAGTCAGTATGGTCTCTGGAGAAGCCACTGATGTGCATCTAGCCTGTGCCAGCAGGCATTATGCTAGGCTATAGCTAGTCAAAGATGAGCAAGGAATATAAATATAGAGGGCAGAGAGATGGCTCAGTGGTTAAGAGCACTTGCTGTTCTCACAAAAGTGTTGTGTTTGATTCCCAGCACCCCCAGGGCAGTTTACAACTACATGTACTCCAGTGTCAAGGATTTGATGTGCTCTTCTGGCCTCTGTGGACACTATACACATGTGGTTCATAGATGTACATACAGGCAAAATACTCTTAAATACAAAATAAAATAAACATAAAATAAAAGAAAACGAAATAATCCCTAGCCTTGACAAGCTAGCAGATTAGGAGAAAGAATGGATCCAGGATATTTACTGTAAGTCATTTTACATAAATACCAAGTGCTGTAAATCCTGAGATTTAGCTCTAGACATTATACTGCGTTCCTGTAGCATTCTCCAGGGTTTCCCAAGCAAAGGAAACAGAGAATGGTACTTTTTTCTTTAATTTTTGAGACAAGGTCTATTATAAGACCCTTGTTGGCCTGGTACCTGTTATGAGCCCAGGCTAGCCTTAAATTCATGGCAATCCTCCTGCTTCAGCCTCCTGAATTCTGAGATTATAGCATGAGCTATCACAGTCAGCTACAACAGAATATTCTAATGGAGGACTAATATGGAGCACCCGCATCCTACCAGGGTGATATAACGTGGGAAAAGGAGAGGAAGTGAGAGGCAAAGCCCAGCTGGCTGAGAGGACATCTTAAGAGGGTTGTGTTTGGTGGACATGGAGTTGGATTAGTAAGTGCAGAGGTGAGGAGTAAGGGAGCAGTGTTGTTTTGAGTGCAGAATTTGGACAGAGAAAAGATCTACTCAGAAAGGAGAAGGACAACATTGTAGAAAAATGGAAGGGCAACACCAAAGGCTTGGACCCCATTGATCAGTGTCTCAGTGTTTAAAAGCCAACGCAGGGAGGACAGATCAGAAAACAGAGCCTAAGTAGGGAGACCAGTCAAGAGTCACTATAGTGACTCTCCTTAGAAACACCATCCAAGTATAGCCTATTCCAAGGCCAGTTTCCTTCCTTTCTGGTCACCTGAGAGCTGCACTCAATTCTTGCTTCTTCATCCTATAACATTCTGTTCCTCGGTACCCATATGTGGAGCCTACCATGAAAGCAATGGCAGTCATCAACTATCAGAGGTGAATAAAGAAAAAATGGTGCATGTAGACACTCAGTGAACACAGAGTATCTGAATGGATCCACGGGGCTGGATAGGTGGACTGAGCATTTGGGTTGGGGATATGGCTCTGTGGTTAAAGCATTTGCTGCACAAGCTAGATGAATGGACTTGCGTTCCTCAGAACACATGGAAATGCTGGGTCAGTATGGCAGCTTGCCTATAATCCCAGCTTCAGAGCAAATGGACTCCATCCATATCAGGGAGCTCTAGGTTTGAGTGACAGGCTCTGCTTAATAAATAGGGTAGAAAACCAGATGGGTTTCCTACATCACCCTCAGATCTCCACATGTATGCCAACACATACCCCCCCACACACACACACACTCACGCAAAGGGGAGCTCCGTAAGCAGAAAGGTAAACAAGTCAAGGCGGCTTTAGGAAGTCTCTGAAACTGACAGGATTCATTAGGCCCCTCCCTGAAAGAGTAAGCAATGAAGACTCCTGAGAGTCCCTCTTAGATAAGCCAGACTACAAAGGAGACTCTGAAGCCAGACCAGCTGCCTGGAAAAAGCTGAAACCATCAGAGCTGTCTGGAAGGGATTTGAACCAACTGAGCCACTTGGAAAGAACACTCTACAACCTGTAGTGTGCTCCAGGTCCCCAGCTTGGTAAGCCATCACCTGGTGGGCTTGGCTGACACAGTATCTTTGAGTCACTTTTGCTCCTTGAAGTAACTCCAGTCAATTCATTGGTTCACCAAGCTGGACTTTGGTAGTAACTATACTTTGGTCTGTGGTAGGATCTGCGAGTAGATGTGTGTATTGTGTCTCTCCAGGAAAAGTTTTGTAATGCAACACCACCACAGGCATATGACAAGAAAAACAAAATACAACTTAAAAATTGTAATAATTTTCAGTCAGGCAAAAGAAGGCCATTTATATACGTGAATAGATGATAGCATGTAAACTGGTTTCAAAGTCAACCCCATGCTCAGTTTACTGCAATGCCTCTGTCTAAATAAATGGCCTTCCTTCAAAATCAATATATCAGGAGGCTCTTGCAACCACTCGAGCAACACCAGCAATCATCAAAATGTGCTGAGTCAACTCCCCCCCCCAAAAGAAAAAAAACAATTTAGCTTGGTCAATGCCCAGGTTTGGTTCCAAATAATTGCTAGTTTTTCTCAGAAATCAAATAAAAACGTGCCATCAATTAGAATGTTCACAGGCTTCGTTTAAGATGAAATTCTACGATCCCAGGCTGGCCCCGAGTTCCTGGGCTCAAGTGAGTGGCTGGGACTATCAGTGCAGACCATCACACTGGGCTTTCAGGGTTCTTGAGAGTCCTGAAAATAGAGTCCCAAGCCTGGCACAAAGGCAGATGTGTCACTGGATGAGTGAGTGAAGGCACACATCTCTCGGGGCAGACTGGGAGATTGGCATCAGTAAAGACCTTGGTCCATCTGTTTTTGTTCTGAAGCACAGTGACAGCACAGGCCAGATGTCCTCCAAAGCAGCTCCTGCCCATTCTCAACAGCCAGCAGGCTTGTATTTCCCAGCCTGTCTTTCAGTCATGTAGATGACTTGTCTAGTCTGACCAATGAATACAGGAGGAAGTCACGTAGCCTTTCAGTACTGATTCTCTCACCTCCCTGGTACTCTTCTGGTGCTGCTGTCTTCTCTTCCCTGTCAGCTAGAGGCTGAGAACTCTGAGGAAGACTGTGCCAACTGGTTTTATGTTAACTTGACATAAACTAAAGTCATCAGAGAGGAAGGAGGCTCAAGTGAGGAAATGCCTCCATGAGATCCAGCTGGAATGCATTTTAATTAAGTGATCAGTGATCAATGGGGCTAGGGGCAGCCTATGGTAGGTGGTGCCATCCCTGGGCTGGTGGTCCTGGGTTCTATAAGAACAAGCTTCACATGAGCAAGCCATGTGAAGCAAGCCAGTTAGCAGCACCCTCCATGGCTTCTGCATCATCTCCTGCCTCCAGGATCCTGCCTTGAGTTCCTGTCCTGACTTCCTTCAGTGATGGACAGTGCTGTGGAAATATAAGTTGAATAAACCCTTTCTTCTCCAACTTGCTTTTGGGTCATGGTGGTTTTGTCACAGCAATACAAACCCCAACTAAGACGAAGACTGATGGCAGCCAGTACACTGAAGAAGCCTATGTCTATGGTGCCAATGCAGACCCCCCCTCTCTCCCTCTGACTGGTATCAGACTATAACATGGGCTGAAATACATATACACTGTCGAGTCACTGAGGCCTGGGGTTCTTTATTATAGCAGCAAGTGACCCCCGACTGATATAGAATCACAGAGCTGCCCAAGTTGTGCCCAAGTGTTCAACTGCAGACTGATGCTGCCATTGGAAGTACCAGCCCTGTACCATTCAGATTAAGGGCTGTACTTGAAGCCAGTGCTGTACATACCACCCAGTCTTTTAAAGCACATGTTCTGTGTCACATCTTACTAACCAGCACTCACTGGGCAGGCCCTCCTGCTGGTTGCTGAAGAATGACTACTAATTCTTTGAGATGTCACCTGCTCATAGGACTTCCCCAAGTGAAACTGATATATGCCACATGGCCTATACTTTAAGGTAGTCTCCACATTTGGTGAGTGCCTTCTTTAACAAAAACAGCCAGGAACACAAGCGCGCGCGCACACACACACACACACAGAGAGAGAGAGAGAGAGAGAGAGAGAGAGAGAGAGAGAGAAGAGAAGAGAGTTGTTGTTATTGTATTACCAAAATAAAAGAGAAAGAACGAGCCTTTGACCAGAGTTTAATTCCTGGAACTAATTACCCTAGACATAGGCTAAATTGTATGCCATCATATATATACACTCCCTCTAACTAAAAATAAAATAATTTTTTTTCAATATAGGGTTTCTCTGTGTAGCCCTGGCTGTCTTGGAACTCACTCTGTAGATCAGGCTGGCTTCAAATTCACAAAGATCCTTCTGGCTCTGCCTCCTAAGTGATGGCATTGACCATCACCACCATCTAGCTGAGTTTAAAATATTTTATTTTTGTTTAGGTATGTATATGTGTGTGTATAGAAGTGACCAAAGGAGCTAAGAGAGGGTGTTGGATCATCATGAACTGGAGCTACAGAAGGTTCTGAGTGCCATGTGGGTCTTGGGAACCAAACTCAGGTCCTCTGCAAGAGCAGAAGTGTCATACGCCTTTCCCATCCGGTTAGAAGTAAGGAGGCAAACACCAAGCCCTTCTCCATGCAGTTTAAACAGGAACCTTCATATTTACTTCTTCTTACTAGCTAGCTTCTTTTATATTCTTCTATATCTTCTTCTTACGTCTTACTTATTACTACTTACATCTTATTAGTTACATCTTATTAGTTACATACTTACTCCTAATTCTATATCTTACATCTATCCTTATATCTTACTTCTATATCTACATCTTCTCTCCTATCCCATTACCAGCCCCAATTATACATACTTACTCCTAAATCTTACATAACCCATCACCAGCCCTAATTCTACATACTTACTATTCTACATACTTACTCAATACTCTACATACTTACTCAATACTCTTCCAGCCCCCAGCCCTTGTGGGTTAAATACTTTCCCTGGTCCCAATCATCATCGGCTACGTGGCAAAGCATAATAGGCTACGAGAAATCATGCCAGCTTGCATCATAAACTAGAGGCACACAGCTTTTCCAACTAAGGCTTGTTTATCTCAATGCTCTCTGCTCTGGCCAGAAACCAGGTGTTCAATATATATGTATAGGGTGGCAGCTGCGGCTCCCCACACAGAAGTGCTTTTAACCACTGAGCTGTCTCTAACCCCAAAATAAAGTATCTTAGAGGAGAACAAAAACTCAGGCTGACCATTATTTCAGGCCCCATTGAAGGAGCCACTTTCCTTCTCCCTCTTAGAAGGAGGCTGTGCCCCCCCCCCAGCTGTATGAATGATGGGAATATTCACTGTCACCCACTCAGTTTAGTGCACCAGATCCAGGACATAAAGAGATACCACCAAAGTCAATGTTGTGAGACAGGCTACTTTTCCAGGAGCACAGTCAGCTGGAGACCCTGACCCTAGGGAGGGTCTTCCTTGCTATCTGCTCTTTTACCTGGATATGATCTTCTCCTAAAAAGACTATTTCAGCAAGGGCTTAGGGCTTTCATGCCTCTGCTGAGGAGCTGGCAACTATTTCTGCTGATAAGTCTCCCTGAAGGAGCCCGAGTATGTTTCCAAGATATCGGAGTGCTGGGAAGCTTTAGTGAGATTTCTTTAGTCCCGCTGTTTCTGGGAGAGTGAACAGCACAGAGAAACTGCAGTGCATGAGAGACCGCACCAAGCCTCTTGTCTCAGGCACCTACATGGATCCCAAGAAGACAAGAGGCTAGGAGGGGTTAAGGCATGTCTGGAGAGGGATGCTTGCTTTGAAATCCCACCCTGGTTCAGAAGAACGAGAAGGAAAAATTCTCAAGGCTTTAGGCAGAGCAGAGAGAAGGCTGAGAGAGGGACCAGAAGAATCCGACAAGCTGAATAAGGGCAGAGCTCTGAGGTTCTCCCTGCTCTGATTTGGACATGCCCCAGATCTGCTGTTGGCTAAAGAAGGTGTCCTGCTAGGTCTGTTGCTCACAAAATGCCACATGGCCTCCTGAAGCAGCAAGGCTCCACTTGGCTCAGGAATTTCAGGTTAGCTAGGGCCAAGAAGCATTGCACTTCTTGTGAGGTTTTTATTCTCCCTGTGCTGCCCACAGCAACTGACACAGAATTAGTGGGGGTGGCTCCTAACACGGCTGGCTACCCACTCCTCCATCTTTATCATCTCAAAAAAAAAATGTTTATACAGAAGTATTTTATTTAGTACTCAGAACTCCATGCAATAGCTGGTAGGAATTTCCATTTCCATTTCACAGAGACAGAAGTGAAAAAAAGCATGCCCAAGTTCACAAAGCTAGTAAATATACTAGAGGCAGGGTAATATAAAGTTCACATTAGTAAACTCACTTAAAAGAAAGAGGTAGACCAGTAAGCCCACCTAAAAGAAAGAGGTAGACCAGTTGGTGTACTGAAGTAAGCCTGTTTTCTCTGACTACTGTCTCATTTGTTTCTGTTCACCTTGTTCCTTGCTTCAAAGTATTTTTGTATCTTCTTTTCTGTTTTAAGATTTAAACAGTTTTATTATTATTTGTGTGTGAGGCTTTATCTTTTTTTTTTTTAAATGGGGGTATAGGGGACATGAACTCTGGTGCTCACACCTGCATACAGCATGTCCTCTGACACACACACCATCTTGGTCTCCCTTATTATACCTTCTAACCAACATGGTTTCAGATTCACTTCAGAATCTGGCCCCCTGCCTCTCTCGTCTCCTCAATACTCCTGAGGCCCTCTTGCAGCAAGTGGCTTAGACACACACTCAGCCATTTCCCAAATGAAGCTTTTTTTCTCCCCTGCAACTGAGCCCGTTGGATGTGGCAGGCAGAGGATGCCCCTCAAAGATGGCTGCATCCTCATCCCTAGTACTGACAGAGAAAGGGGTTGAGCATATGTGATTACAGATTCTGAGGTGGGGAGATTATGCTTGGTTACTACGTGGGCCCCATGTAATTTAGGAACAAGGGTTCCTAAAAAGCAGAGATGAGGGAGGCAAGAGAGGCAGAAAAAGAGTGTAATGGAGAAGTGGAGGCTGGAGAGAGTGTGCTTGCTGGTGGCTGGGGTAAAGGTGGAAGGCACAATACCATGGAATAAAGGCTCCTTGAGTCCAAAGGAATCAAACCAGTCAACTTTCCTAGAGTCTCTAGGACAAAAGAGCCTTAGTCTTGGTTCATTGTTACTTCCTAACTGTGATTTTGCTACTGCTATGAGTCATAATTTAAATAGTTTTGGCGATAGAAAGTTGTCAAATGGGTCATGACCCACAGGTTGAGAACTACTATTCTAGAGTGACCAGGGCTCTGCCAGCACCATTGTCTTATTTCATAAAGACCCAGTTTGGGCTTCTGATGTCTAAGACTGTAAGAGAGCATACCTTGGCTGTTTCAAGCCACTTGATGTGTTGCAGCAGCAATAGAAAGTCGGGCTGGAGATGTAGCTCAGTGGGAAGCATGCTTGCCTATCATACATGAAGCTGTGGGCTCAATCCCACCACCAAAACCAGGCATGGTAGAATATGTCACCTGGCACTTGGGGGATGGAGGTAGGAGGATTGGAAGTTCAAGGTCATCTTCAGCTACATAATAAAGTAATGAGTTTGAGGCCAGTCTGGGCTACATGAGACCCTGCCTCAAAAATGAATGAATGAATGAATGAACGAACAAACAAATAAACAAACAATTCTCACTTGTACAAGCTATTGCTACAATAGATACACAGCAGACAATAGGACCCTTAGAACCTCGAATAACGGGCCCTTGCCTCTTTAGAGGCCTAGGCTAGCTCCTTGGTTCCCTCTTAGATATCTTGTCTTAGCAGTCGATAACTCTCTACCAGGTCACCCTCTACTTTCTGCCCTGTGTCATAGCAAGAGGAAAGAGCCATACACTTGTCTAAAGCTAGGCTTCCCCTGAACCTGGATTATGGGTTTACTGTTTTAAGACAGGAGCCTATCTGATTAGCCAGAAGTTGGGCTGGATTTATTAATGGGCAGAACGCCTAGTTGAAAGGTAAGGAATGTGAAGTTGCTGCCTCTCTTTTTCATATAATACTGCTGACAAGGCAGGCTGGGCCTTGGTTCTAGCTCCTTATTGAAGGAACTTTGGGATTATAGCTTCTTAGACTAGAAAGGAAAAATGTTAGACACAGGGGCCTTGACTCAAACTGCTGATATCAGCAACATTTATCCACCACTGTTGTCACCAGAAGTTGTATGCCCTTTCAGAGAATTAATATATAAACTGAGGCTGGAGAGATGACTCAGTGGATAAGAGAGCCACTCCACTCTTTCAAGGACCTGAGTTCAAGTCCCAAAATCCATATCATGAAGCTCATGGTTAATACTTTGATATCTCTGTCCTCCTTGAGTACATGCAGACACTCACATACAAATAAATAATAATATTGAAGATGTAAACTGGCACCCTTTGTTCTTTCTTTAATTGGTGGGGTGTTTTGAGTTCCTCTGGGTAGCTCTGGTTGACTCAGGACTAGCTCTGTAGACCAGGCTGGCCTTGAACTCAAAAATCTTCCTGCCTCTGCTTTTGAGTGCTTCAATTAAACATGTGCACTACCGCCACCTGGTTTTGCCCCATCTCTAAATATTAAGTCAGAAACCTGAAGAGACTGATTGAGTCCTGAACCTCAGACTCAACACCAACTTAAATTATTTATGCATGCTACGTCTGGTCATGTAACTTAGAGGGCAGATTAGCACAACTTTCAGAGATACCTGAGAAAATGACCTCTGTTCAGTGAGGCCTGCTTGTCCTCACTTTCATTGGCAAGTTCATCTATACCGCTGCTGAGGTATTCCTCCGCTGGTATTAGGACCTACTTCTCTGGGACTCCAATGGAGACAAAGAAGTAGCTGAGATATCCAGCCTTGTGGATGGAACAACTACCAGATTCTTGGCCCTTTTATAAAGAGACAGTCAATGTTGGACTAACTGGATCACAGCCTATAACATGCTAATGAAGTATCATTTCTCTACTTCTGTACTCCAGAACCAAGAAAAAAAATGTATTTCTGCTGTTTTAAAGGCATCTAGTCTGTGGTTAAGAAATATTTATTTCATCAGTACCTTTCCTCCAGAGAACCCCGATTAATACACGCAGAAACCTTATCTGAATGAGCCACTGACACGCATGTTTACTCATCCTAGTGACATGCAGTATATGGGTTTTATATGACACTGGTTAATGTGCCTCCTCAGGTTCTGTGTGTACCGCCTGTGCATAGTCAGGCTACTTGTTCCATCTCAGCTGTGACGACCCCTGGGCATGCAGAACTACTAGGTGCTCCCATGCATGCACATTTCAAGTGGGGTGGAGGTGGCTAATGTCCTTCTAGGCTGCCCCTTTAGTTTGGGAAAACAGGAACCGGGAGATAACTTCTGGCTCCTTCCCCCTCTGGAACAAGGTCTTGAAAAAGGTGTTCTGCAGTCTCTTTAAGAGGAGGCACGTGCTCCTGTGTGGCTACAGAGCCTTCCTCCTTGCCTTGGTTCTCTTGCTCTCTCTCATTTCTGCCTCCCCTTACTGAAGTGGTAGCTTGACAACATCAACCCGCTCAGCATCTGCCCCCTGCCCCACAACACTTGAGATGTTCATTTTGGAATCCCTGACACTGAGTACAGTTTCTGATTTTTGCCATGACCTGATCCTCTCTTATTCTTCTCTGTAAGATGAATCACATTGGACGATGCTCTTCTTGAATCTCCTGTGCATTATTTTTGACCTTGGAATCACCCTACTCAAGCTCAGTGGCTACTCCAGCTCACTACCTTGCTCTTTTAGCCTGGTGTGCAGAATTCAACACAGCAAGAGCAGATGCTGTCAAAGTCTTCTCTGCTGAGCAAACAGGTGAGAGCCACGGCTCTGGGCTATCCGGGGCCTCGGTGTCATCACATGCCTCCTTAGAAAAGAGGAGGAAATGGACGTCACATGTTCCCAGAAGGCAATGCCACAGCAGCTGTGGCCTGTGGTGTTAGCTTTAAATTGCAGAGATGTGGTCATAAATCTAGGTGGCTGGCAACCACCAAAGCTAAAGAAGGCACAAAACAAACTCCCCCGACACTTGTGGATTCTTGGATTCGGCTTTGATGCTTGACTTTCGTTTTCGACTCAGTAAGACTGATTTGAGACTTCTGTATTCCAGAGCCATGAAAAAAACATATTTCTGCTGTTTTAAAGGCATCTGATCTGTGTGATTAATTACAGAAGCCTTGGGAAAAATCATGAATGCAGGTTCTTCTTTAAAAGGGCCTTCTGATCTGGAGGCTGAGGGCAGAGGACTAGTTTAAGGCTAGCCTGGGCTATATAGTGACTTTCAGGCTAGCCTGAACCAAATTGAAACCCTGCCAACAGGGCTGGAGAGATGGGCTCAGTGGTTAAGAGCACTGACTGCTCTTCCAAAGGTCCTGGGTTCAAATCCCAGCAACCACATGGTGGCTCACGACCATCCATAATGAGATCTGATGCTCTCTTCTGGTGTGTCTGTAGCTGTACAGGTACGGTGTACTGAGATATAATAGTAAATGAATCTTTAGGCTGGAGCAAGCAGGGCTGGAGCGAGGGGGGCCCGACCAGAGTGAGCAGAGGTCCTGAATTCAAAATTCCCAGCAATGGCTCACAACCATCACAGCTACCGTGTGCTCATATACATTAAATAAGTAAGTAAGTAAATAAATAAATAAATCTTTTTAAAAAGAAAAAGAAAAGAAACCCTGCCAACAAAACAAAACCAAAATAGGTCCTGAGAGATCACCACCTGAGCCCTTCATGAATAGTAGGCTCTATTTCACCATCCTCCTACCTCAACCACCTAAGCGCTGCTATTAAACCATGCCCAGCTCAGTCTGTCTTCTTTTGTTTTGTTTTATTTTACTTATTTTATCTGTGTTGATGCTTTGCTTGTAAGTATGGCTATCTACTACCTTCTCTGGTGCCTGTAGAGGCCAGTAGAGAGTCTCTGACCCTCTAGAAATGGAGTTACAGACAGTTGTAGGATACCACATTGCCACTGAGAATTGAGCCTGGGTATTCTGGAAGAGAAAGAAGTGTTCCTGACCACTGAGATATCTCTTCAAACTGTGCCCTTTAAAAAATATTTACAAAATTTTATGTGCGTGTGTGCGCTTGAGTGAGGCTACATGCACTACATGCATGCAAGTGCCCATGAAGTATAAAGGGTATTGGGATCCCCTGGAACTAGGGTTACAGTGGTTCTAAGTTGTCTAATGTGAGTGTTGGGAACTGAACCTGGGTTCTCTGCAAGAGTAGTGAGTGTTCTTAACCACTAAGCCATTTCTCCAACCCTCAGACTGTCTTTTTATGATGTTTTCCTCTAAAAGGTTTGTGTGTGTGTGTGTGTTTATGTGTTGAAGAATCATATCATACCTGTGGAGTTCAGAGGACAACTTGTAGAAGTTGGTTTTCTCCTTCTACCATGTGGCTTCTGGGGCTAGAACTCAGGTGGTCAGGCCTGGCAGCACGTGCCCCCACTGGCCCATCTCACTGGCCCCTTTTGTTGTGTTGCTTCCGACCCAAAGCCTGCATTTTTTAAGTGTATGTATCTAAAGGTGCTCAGATGTTTATTCCTTAAGCAAAGCCAGGTCGTTTCCAGCCATCACAAGTGAGAGCTTGTTTTCTAGAAGAGAAGGTTCTAAGACCTAGCAGACCCCTCATGCCCTTCTCGGCCCTCATCTCCTCTAAACTGTCTATCCAACACACAGGTGTTCTATAAAATGGGCCCACAGCATAGCCAGCACTGACTTGCGTATGGCATTGTTAAAGATGTGGAGCCCACGACGCTTCCAAAACCTGGATGGGTCACTTTGAACACGTGTGGCAGGGAAGGTTAGCATCTCAGGAGAATGTATGGAAGTCTAAAGTAAGCCAGCAGTCTGTCCCTCTATGCTCAGCCGTGGAACTGGAGCCTGGGTTAGAGGCTGAGCTTACTAGGAGGCCTGGCCCACACTTCTGGATGCTTGCAATAAGTACCAGGTCTAGCTCGTAGAAGAACCAACAGTCCTGTTGTCTTGGGCTATCCATGGCACAAAATAGCTGCAAAGGTATCAGGGAGTCTGACTACGCATATTTTTGATATACTGTTAGGCAATTCATAGTAATTTCTCCCCCTACCCCGTGATATGGGGCTTTACTGTAATAGCCCAGATTGGCTTCAAACTTTTCATCCTCCTGTCTCCATCTCTCAAGTCCTGGGATGCCAGGGGACTACCATGCCTGGTCATGGTATTTGACTTTTTAACTAAAAAGCACTTTTCCAAACAGTAACAGCTTACAAACGCACATCCCCAGTCACCCCGTAATTGTCCTTCTGCTAATTTATCTGCAGGTATCCGTCACGACTGTGCACACAAGCATAATGACTCACTGTAGAAGCGCCTGTAATAGTAAAATATCAGAATGAATTCAAATGCTGTCATCATGAGGCTGAGTCTATGAGTCAAGGCACATTCAGACATCAAGACATCATGAGGAAACTGTGTAAGCATCTTTATGGAACTGCTTCCATGGCAGATGAAGGGAGAAAAGCAAGACGCAGAGTGTATGTATACAGAGCTGCACTTGCAGATGGAAGGGGTATAATGAGAGCCCCCTTTCCCGTCTGTAAAGAGGTGGCTGCTGTAGGCATGAGGAGTGGTTGCCCCTGTGATGGCGGATGAAAAACAGGGAGGAGAAGAAGGTTTTTACCCGGCGTATGATTGTACTTTATGGCTTGGAACCATGTGAGTGTAGTATACATTAAAAAATAAATAAAACAGGGGAGGGGGCTGGAGAGATGGCTCAGTGGTTAAGAGCACTGACTGCTCTTTCAGAGGTCCTGAATTCAATTCCCAGCAACCACATGGTGGCTCACAACCATCTGTAATGGGATCTGATGCCCTCTTCTGGCATGACTAAAAATAGCTATGGTGCATTCATATAAATAAAATAAATAATTCTTTAAAAATAATAATAGAAATAAAACAATAAAATTAAAAAGAAGTGTTTATTGTGGCCCTTAGAATAAGAACTCTTGTTTTGGTTCTCCAGATTTGGTTGTCTTGGTGTCACCTGGTCATCCTGGTGGCCTGTGGGCTCTTCAGGTTGGGCGCATGCGGAAGCCATGGCCATACCTAGTGACTGGTCAGACATGCCACTTCAGACCAGAATGTGATTTCCAGTGTCCAAGGCTGTGGTGGGAAGACCAGTCTTGGGGCTTCTTACTGGTAAAAGCAACTCCCAAAGGTTCTGAGGTCTGGGTCCCCCATCTTCACAGCAGCTTCTAGGAAGGAGGGGGCCAGCAAGGTCCTAGTAGGGAGGCATCAGCTGTTCCCGGCTCAGGAAGGAGGAGCGGTGGTACCGATCTCGGGTGGCAAAGTCTGCATTGTCCTGGGTAAGCTGAGTCATTGCCATGTCGACCTTGGCTGGGGATGGTGCCAAGATGACTTGTTCCCGGGCGGACCTCAGGCTCCTTCAGGGAGAGACACAGGATGGGGAGAAGGAAAGAAGAGGTGGAGATGAATTGTGGAAGCCAGTCCACCCGGATAGAGATATTGTGCAAACGCCAGCTGCACTAACACTTGGCATGTCCTTAAATATTTAAAATATAATTTTTGAGAACTACAGCAGTCTGTGAACTCAAAGATACAGTTATCAAGTGAAGAGGGTAATATTGACCATTTTTAAGTGAAACATTATAAAACTATGCCTTCTAATAAGGGATGCCCACAGTAAAGATGGATTTGTGAGAGTTCTGTAACTTTTCTTTGTTCTCTTACCAAGTGAGACAATGGCGGGACAAAACTACAGACTGGAGAGGAATGGAAAGAGATGAATGGCTTAGGTTCATTAGAAAGAAAATTGAGGTGTTACACAGGCTGCTGCAGGGAGAATGGGTACCAGAGGTACCCTATAGCCAACCCTGCATACTACAGAACCTCCTTTCCAGGCAAATGTGCCCATGGTTGCAATAGTGGCAGGAAAGGTGATGGGGCAGCCAACTGCTTCTGGATTGGATTTCAGGTCTGCTCCACAGAAAACAATTAAGACTTGGTACCACAAACCTGATAAAAAGTGATGGCTTAGGAGGTTACGGGCTCACCGAGGAACTCACTACTGTTGTTTTGCTAAAGACCATGTTCTCAAACTGCCTTCAAAATGATTATTGCTTATACACACAGATTAGTGCTGCCCTCAACCTTAGCCAGAGAAGCTTCTCTCTGTAGTGGGCAGCAGTTAATACAGAGACAAAACCGGTCAAAGTGCTGAGAATAAGTATCTATTTAGCATTCAGCCCCACATGAGACATCCATTTCCATCTCTGTCACCAAGGCTGAGGGAACTTAAGGAAGACAGGCAGAGAGGAGCAGAGAACAGGGAGGACTGTGAAATGCTGTCCTCTGGACATGCAATGGCCACTGCTTGTGGCTCATGAGCTCATTGCACTCCCAATCAAGTCAACAAGAGCAATCAAGATTCCAACAGGCAGCACTAACTGGACTCAGTGTTATTACACAAAATGGAAGGGGGTTGCAGGTACCTGGGGGACATGGTACACATGACTGAGATGTATTGCTTATGTGTGTGAAAATATCAAGAGGTAAATAAATAAAAGATATTCCATAAGAAGAAAGGAAGGAAGGAAGGAAGGAAGGAAGGAAGGAAGGAAGGGAGGAAGGGAGGGAGGGAGGGAAGAAGGAAGGAAGGAAGGAAGGAAGGAAGGGAGGGAGGGAGGAAGGAAGGAAGGAAGGAAGGAAGGAAGGAAGGAAGGAAGTTGAGCAAGCAGTCGTTTCTAGGTCACCAAGGTTTCTCAGCAAGCAGCTAAGAGGTAAAGTGCCATGCTTTGTGTACCAAAGTAGTAAAAACCAAGAGAAGCCCAGGTTTAGAGTCTATTGGTACCATCTCTGTACATCCAGGTGGATACACTAGTGGAGATCATAGTCCACACTGTGCCAGAGGAAGGTGTCAGAGGCTGAAGAAGGCAGAGCTGTTCTTAGCTCTATCCCTCATCAATCCGTGGCCCTCAGGATGCCTCTGTCTCCACAGGCCTCCACGGCAGGCCCACAGCCTGTTAGGCCCTTGAGTTCCCACAGAGGCACAGATTTCCACTGAACATCTTCCCCCAAAAAGAATCAGCTATTTTACTTAGAATGTTCAAGTGCTCAAAATCAGGAATGTAAAACAAGATATAGTGATGTAGCCGGGCAGTGGTGGCACACGCCTTTAATCCCAGTACTTAGGAGGCAGAGGCAGGTAGATTTCTGAGTTT